>NW_008692361.1:49326-68992 GCF_000695815.1 Acanthisitta chloris
GCACTCAGTTCAGATCCTGTGCACATCTCTAAAACTCCTTAGAAATATCTTTTTTTACAGCACCTTCAGTGTCTTATCCCTGTGCTTTCTAAATTCGTGGCAGCATGTTTAGCTTGCCCTTATCCCTTCACAACCCAATGGGTGAGGGAAAACATAGTCTTAAGCTGCTTTGGGACCCTATAGACTAACCAGCAACCTAAGCACCAGAGCTAACTATCAAGCCATTCATCAGCATAGTCTTCCTGTTCATCTGGTGTTGTGGGAAATTCAATATCATAAATATTCAGTATTTGTTAAAAATGGGCAGAAGGTTCTAAGCAGTGGACAAGCTCAACTAGAATTATTGTAGAAGCCCCACTTTCACAGGCTAAAAATCCAAACTCTAAAATAGTATATAAGCAGGCCCATATTTTTTTCACCTTAGATGCTCTTTTTATAATATTAAGAACGCCATAACTATACATATATATGTATATAAATATATTTTAATCTTCCGCTGTTGAAATCATCAAGTTGTATCATGTGTGTTTTAGAGACAAGTTTCACTTTAGAGGAAGGACCATGAAGACCTCTGAAAGGAATCTTTAGTGCACTCTAATACATATCCCATATTGGGAGTATTTCAGAGACTTGCCAGAATTTTTTTTATGAAATCCAATTTGTTGTATAAAGGTCTGTAGACCAATTCAGGCAATTTTGGGAAAAAAGGCAAAATAATTTTTGGAGTTGTAACACAAAGAGCCTCATACATAGTGTGTTAGGTGAGTAAATTAAGTAATTTTCAAAACACTGTGTTCCTAGGGATATATACATTGCTCCTAATGATATCTAAATGTTTTCTAAATTCTGGCTATACAAAGCTTCCAACTGTTGGAGAAACTGAACAAATCAACCTGAAAGGCACCTTTTTTTTTTCCTAATTTGCACACTTATTTTTAGTTCACACTAATTTTTCAGTTTCTTTCTGGTTCTCAATTACCTGCTACAAAGCTGTCTTAAAAAAATTGCTTCTGACTTAATTAGCACAAACCATGAAACAACTATGTATTTGGGTAACTGAAAGGTTTTCATAAAAACAGTGATTCTGTTTTCAGTGGTTGCTAATGGATAAGCAGACATACTGTGGAAAAGATTTTGCTAATTCATTCTCACATTTACATCTTTAGTCACTTTAGATATATTGTAATTGAAATGCAACATTCAGAGTTACTAGATTATATGTTATAACTATGTCTAAGAACATAAGTTTTGTTTTAGTGAAAGGAACAGAAGATTTATATACAAGCTCCTTTCAAGTAGCACAAGAGTCCACATTTCAAGGTCAATCTCCTGACAAGACAGTCATGATTTAGCAAAATACATACAGTTTGCATAACCTAAATATCATGTAAATAAGTTGGTGAAAACTGAGATTATAACATTTCTTGTAATTTCATTACTAAGCTGACCATTTTATATTTTTTTCATACCTCCTTCACAGTGCAGTTGAACTCCATATTATAAGAGGATTTTTTCCTATGTTTGATTTATGCCCTTATTTTTGCATTCTGAGCAAAAATTATTTTTTTTGGGGGGGGGAAGGTGAGGGAGGGCTGTTGTTAGGGTTTTTTTAGGTTCAGCATTTTTGTGTGTATGTGGTTTGGGGTGGACTTTTAGTTCTTGGTTTTGTTTGTGGGGTTTAGGGTTTTTTTTGTTATAAGACCTGTTTCATATTTTTTTTTATACAGTAGTTTGAGGGGTTTTTTTATGTAATGCAAAATTTCCTAGTGGAGTTTTACTTGTTTTCTGCATATCATGACATCATTTATCTTGATCAGATATGCTACTTTGTGTCACAAGAAAATACAAATAACTTATTCATCATTTAGAGAATCTAAATGATGATAATAACTATTTATGCGGACATAAACTGAGTCTTGTAAATATGGGCAGCTAAGGCTATGTCTATGGGTGTGTCTACATCAGTGTTTCCATTCAGGTGAGGCACGTGCTTGTGAACCTCTTCTCTTAAGACATCTCAGTTGTATCCCAGAGCAGTCTTAGAGAGCATGGCTGGATTACTCATAAACAAAAGTGAACCAGAAGTCACCTTCCAGGGATAGAGGAAATGCACTCCAGCCTCTGCTGGGCATTCACACACAGCACCAGGCTCAACTGGCCTGGAGTAAACCCTGCTGAAATGCAGGTAGTGTGAGTATGGCTTCTTCAGCACCAGCTGTAAATGAATTCATCTGGTGTCATGTGAGGTATAGAGGCAGCATTTTCTGTCCCTCAAGGTCTCCTAGAAAGGCTCCAGTCTTAGTTAAAACAAATGTTTCTAAATATTATCTCTTAATGTACTTGCAATTGTGAAGAAAATTTACTTTCTTGAGGACACTGTACCCCTACTTGTTGCACTGTGTGTTGTCACTCCAGCAGTGGATGCTGTTCCAGTGCCTGAAGGGAAAGGTCTATCTACGTGGAGGCAACAAGGTCAGTGATTTCTGTCTTTGACAGGATTGAAAACAACTTTTGTCTTCCAATATATTATTTTCTTTTTTGTCCCTACTATGACTAATATTTATTATTCTATATGATACATAGAATAATGTATAATATTTATTATGCTTTTTTAGGAGTTATTCTTTAAAACCTCTTTGTACTCTCCTGGTTGATTTTTAATCTGACAAAGAGTTGTAGTCTTCTCTAGCATTATAATTTTTAGGCAAATGCACAGATAGGCTGTTTTCAATGATCCTCTCACATGCTCTTAACACTCACATCCTGGCCACATCAGCTGTTACCCAGACCATGTGGAGAAAGGGTCAGAGCAAGAGCTCCATCTTTCAGCAATGGAGATATTTCAGTTCAGTCTTATTTTTTACTGTACTATTCTCTGAGGTCCAAGTCTTATTTCTTAGTTTTATATACTGCTATCTACATTTACAGATTTATTTTTTTTAACTTGCAGTTTAATTAACCCTAGCAATTTTTTTTCCTTAGAGATACTTGGTCACTTTTGAAACCTTTTTATATATAGTTTGAATATGTAAGACAGCTGAAAGGATTCTTCTTACTTTCCAAAGAAGCTTTGAAAAATTCCTCCTTTTTGGTTTTCTAATAGGCTCTTAACCAGTTAATCTTTTTATGTATATATACAGAAAGCCCTGTATTCTTTTGTCAGACAAAAACAAAAAGTCACTATGCACAATATTTATTTCATTAAAATGGAAATATGCAATGAGTCCTTATATTGTTTTAACAGTATTGAGGGAGGTAGGGGAGGAAACAACAAGGAACTTGTTGCATGGAAATAAATGAGTTATGTTAGTTAATTTAACTCTCCAATGGACCTTATTATTTAATGTTTATAACTTGTCAGAGTATTCTGAAGACTGAAATCTTCAGGGTCTCAGCTGAAAATTATTGCACTTCTATAAATCTTCATGGATGAACCTGTTATTATGCTGCTGTCTCTGTTACAAAGTGAAAGGAAATGAATCCCGAATCTGCAGGATTTCTCATAGGAAAACACTGGAATATATAACAAGGTAGCCTGAGATGTTTATTATAGAGAAGATGTTTCTGTTCACTTTGGAGCCTCAAGCAAGAAACACTGGTCCATGGAAGGAGAGAAGATACCCATATTCTTTATACACTATCATTGGTCTTTAAGCTGTCACCTCTGTCTGAGCTGAAATAGTTGATTGAGAAGTTTTACCTTTGTATTTTAATCTGGGTTGAAAAATGCTTTCAAAACTATTCTAGCAGTTACCATTCTCCCCTTCCTGATTACCCCCTCCCACTCCCCCCCCCAAAAAAAGATAGGGGGGGGAAGATTTACTATGTCTGTCTTCCCACTGCCATCTTTGTTTGAGGTTGTAGTCTCGCCACTTCCCTTTTGGGATACCTTCAGAAAATCAGTAAAATAACTCACTAATACTGTATGCAACTTCATGTAGTTTTGGGAAATTCTGAGCTATTCTACTTAGTGAAATCAGCTTATTGAAGAGATACAGATAGTGCTAGAAAAGGCACAAGAAATAGAACAAGTTTAGGTACGGCAAAGAAGGAAGAAAGGAAGAGTGAAATAGGAGCAGGGGTAGGAGAGAAGACAGACAAGACCTTTTTTTGGCACTATAAAATTTTATGTATGTATTTACTAGCTTTCAGGGAGCTAAAATCAGTCCAAGAAAGGTTTTAATGCAGCTAGAACAAGGTAGACTTGTGTAGCCTGAAAAAGCGATGAGATAATTGAGGTGCTACTCTTTCAGTATTGTTGGGCATCTTGTCAGTAAAGTCCTATTCTTGTTTTCCTCATCAAAAAGAGTATAATAGATTTGCCTTAAAATTGTAAAGTTGTATCACTTGGTTTTGAAAAAATACCACAAAACCCAACTCAAAACTTCATGAACCAGACACTGCGCAAGTTATGTAGAAGTAATCAAAAGCAAATCCTTCAAACAGACAAAAGCAGCTTTAAGTTTGAATTTGGAAAGAACAGAAGTATCTGCTTCCTGTTGCTTTATAGAGGCAGAGAACTATCTTCTCTTAGTTCTTCCTTAAAGAACTATCTTGCTAAGGAGCAATGATTTAACTCTAAGGATATGGTTTCTATTATCTTTAAGACTACAGTCCTAAAGCTAGCATCTTCAAGGTTTGCATGTCCCTTGTACAAATGAAATTTGATGCTGCAATGCAAACATAGTTGAAGATGTCCCTCCTCATTGCTGGAGAGTGGAGTAGAAGATCTTTAAATGTCCCTTTCAACCCAAACTGTTCTATGATTCTAAACATACCCTTATTTCATCAGCCCTACAGAGACAGCAAATATAAGGATGATCTGTTGTGTTTGGTAAAAGGAGGACTAAATGTACTCTTTTTATTAAGTTTAAAAGTAAGTAGGTTTAAAAATTACTTCAGTTCCATATCCTGCATATCTAGGTCTTCATCCTCCCTCTCAATTCACCAAATATTTCGAACATGAGAAAACTAGAAACAGTTTTACATAGTATTTATTTTATGATTGAGTAGTAGAAAGCTTAGTACATGTAAAATATTTGGAGAAATGATCAACCCTTACACTTCTGTATGTGGAACTTGTGGGCTATTTTGGGGGGAACTTCAAGAAAAAATGGACTTTTATTTTTTCCCATTCAGTTTTGTGTGGAGTTCAAGCAAATCTGTCTAATTCTGTCTAGTTCTGCAGTTCTTTTAAAATATTGTTTAATTACTATAATTAATAATAAGTAATTGCTCTCCTCCCCACTGCTAAATATTTCTGGAAATAGGCTGGAGTGTCTTTATTTTAATCAGGAACATGTGAATGCTGATAGTTGTGTAAAAAACTTCAAGATGAAAGATTAAGATTTGGCAAAGTCTATAAGCACCTGGACAAAAAAAAAAAGTTCAAATCCAAATTTGCCCAGCCTTAAAGCAGATGATTCATGATAAATTAAACAGTATCAAAATCTTCTAGATGTTACATGTATGCACATATATGTAGTTCACAATAAGCCAGTATATAAATATATATATATAAACACTCAAAAGGCTTAATGAAAATGTTTATCTAAATTGCAATAAGTGCACTTAGTTAAGTATTTAGTTGTATCTTTCACTAGGTCCCATCATTAATTGTAGCTTATTTACTAAGTAAAAAAAACCTTATTTGAATGTATTTGAATAAGTAAACCTAGATTTGACAACAAAATATTTAAGCAAAAAGTACTAATAAGCTGTATTTCTAGTGATCGCTAAGGGGTCTGAAAGTTTTTTAATTCCTATTTTTGATCTGACATGCCTGTTCACACTAGTTCTTATTTATCTACTGTTATCTTACTTCAATATTTTTCTTTTTATCAATGTAACTTCACAAGTTCACAAAAACAGTTTTGCGAAGGATTTGGAGAACACACATTAGTATTTTGCAAGACTGCGATATTGGTTTAGATAAATCACAGCTGATATACACAATCTTTGACTGTTTTACTGATTAGAGTGATGTTGTTTTTATTCCTTCTGTTCTGTGACACACGTAACAATAAAAAAACCCACGAAAGTATTTCTACCCAGCCTTCTCCAGGCACTTCCAGTGACTCTTTACATTTACAGCTCCTGATAAGCTTCATTAAGACATTTTTGATCCCAATGCCCCTGTTCTACTTCAGGGACTCAGTGTAGTATTTTAAAATGCTTTGAGTTTTTCCACTTCTATGTAATTTCTGGTCATTCATTGAACACAAGTGGAGTCATATTGCCCCCAGCAGGAAAATGCAGAACATAATTTCATTCCTTTGTATCAAGCCCAAAGCACAGCGCTGGATTCAAGTAGTGTGTATTAGCAAATACATTTATATATTCCACATATATGTATAACTTATAAACAGCTAATATGAATTTAATACATTTTAATAAGCAAATTTATTTTTCCTTATATTTTTGAAACTTAACTCAATTAGCATACACACCAGTAGTTCACAAGGAGAAAAATAACTTATATTGCTTTCTAAAATCTGTTTTCAAGGGGGATTGAATGTTTTTTGGGATTTTTTTAAGACTTTGTTTGATAAACCTTCCTTAAGTATATACAAAATTCTTTTTTGTCACAGTGGCCAGAGTAGTTTCAACGAAAAAAAAAATAAATTATAAAATAAGATTGTTGGAGATTTTTAAAGAAAATAATTTGGGTTTTTTAGAAAGAAGCAAAAAAAATTTCTCATAGGGTATCATTTTGTAAAGATCTGTGGAGATTACTGTTTAAGTTCCCTTAAGATTTTTGTTAATGCTCAGCTTTGTGTGTGAAAATTCAACCTCTTTGGTCACTGTATTCAATAGCCACATTGATTTTATCCTACACTAAAATCCTATTCAGAATCACCGTGCCTTGATTAAAAAGTTACTTTTAAAAAACCCAGCAAAACAAAGTTCACATAGATAGAGCCTCTGACCTATCACTTAATGACATATATAAGTTCTGTAGCATTTTAAACTTCATAAAAAAGTTGCTGTCATATATGAAAAATGTCACTTAAAATTATAATGTTCATTCAAGCCTGTGTACTTTCATTGGACTTTAATACAGTTAAGATACTTGATGTCTGATAAGATATTTGAGATTAAACATTTCTTTCTATTACCATTGAAGTAGTTGCATTTGTAAGACTTTTTAACTCTTAGAAAGCAGCCTAGTTCTAAAAACTTTAAGTATAGGATGTTGGACTGAAAACTTGTGCTTCGTGTCAGGATCTGGTTGGGTTTTTCCTTATTTGTTTGTGTTAACAGAGAGGAACAGCTTAGTCATTTCTGAGAAAGTAGCTAAAGAAGACTGCTGATTTTGCATGTTTAAAATATCTGATGACACCTTCCTTCAGACTGCCTATAGTCACTGTGATTTAGTAGGTACTTCAAAGTTAGCACAGTGCTGGGATTTGTGCCCATTTTATTGCCATAAGCCTTGGGAAAGGAAGTCATATAGCTTGAATGTGTTCTGTCGGTATGCTGCTGGGATAGCGATGGGGCTGAAAACTTCTTGTAAATAAAAGTATTTTTAAATATTACTGCTGGTCAGTTTGCACATGCACTCTTTCATTCTATCACAATATGTGGTCAGATGGACTATGTGCTAACTCCAAACATCTGTTTATCCCTGGATTAAGGATTTGGTACAATGGGTTTACACTGGGCATGTTCAAGAAGCAGAAGTAATATCTGACATTCTGAATCTGTCTCTCAAAAGCTCAATAGCTTTTTTAGCTCTTGTCAAAATCAAGAGATGGAATTGCTTCATGCAAGAGTTAAGACGTGAAGGTAGAATGGTCTGTTTTGGTGTCTAATCCAGGTCAAGGGTTAATTGCAAAAGTTAGAAATAGGTTGTCAAATTACACTGCAACAAGTGTGGGAAAATATTGAAGATTGAATTATTTTCAAGTCATGATTTGCAATTCAACATTTAGCATGGGAACAATTGAATGACAATACTGTAGTAGAGCATCTTCAAAATAATTGCGAAGGCACTCAGTTTCTGTAATTTTC
This sequence comes from Acanthisitta chloris, assembly GCF_000695815.1. Classification (NCBI taxonomy): domain Eukaryota; kingdom Metazoa; phylum Chordata; class Aves; order Passeriformes; family Acanthisittidae; genus Acanthisitta; species Acanthisitta chloris. The sequence continues at coordinate 57,340 of NW_008692361.1, forward strand.
TTCTTTTTCTTCAAAAACAAACAAAAAAAAGTTTATATGTACATGTGTGTAATTTGTGACCTAACTTCCCCTTACATCTGGTACTTACCAGTTTGCAAGTATTTGAGCTTATGTGTTTCTTAGTGCCCCTTTGAACTTGGGATTTATGATTAAGATATAAATGTTTGAATCTATATGACATATATGTAAGGATAAGAACACATATTTAAAGGAGAAACAGCATCATAGAAAAGAATATTGTGTCTAATTACATAGATACCCGCACACATATATGCATATATTTATATTTGGTTGTAGTGCTTGGGCTAAAACTGTTGAGCACTTACCTACATATTACTTAAGTGAGCTTGCTTGCTGAGAAAAGACACTGATTTCTCCAAGTTTATAACTAGCCATAAGGGACCGAGTTATACACACAGTATTACAGTTAGGTGCAACTTAAAAAACTTAATTTCTGCAGTTACTGACTAAGCACTAGTTTGAACAAGGTTTACAACTGACAATATGAAATTGCAAATATGAATTGCTTATGCGCAAATGCAATAAGCAAAAAAATTTTAGTCTGGAACTGCAAATTGGAAAATTTTTTAATCTAGTACTTGTCCAATATTTTTTAATATCACCTGGGAATGATAGAAAAATGGATAAAGCCTCCACAATTTAGTGGTATTTTACTGATTTATACATGCTAAAAGAAAAGCAGACAGCCCAATTTCAATCGTGATATTTTTATGTCCTCCTAAATAGGTAGGAAAAAATAAACCTAAATAAAATAAGCATATATTGGACTAATAAATAGCCTAAATAGATACACTGTGCTGAACAGTAGAGCCTTTCTATTTGGGCTTTTGTCATCATAAATCATTATTTGAGCAGAGATGGTTACTGAAATACAGGAAGTCTAATTTCATAATCCTTTTCTAAGCATAGTAAGATGTTCTATTCATTTTGGAGCAAAACGGAAGGGAAATCACTCTGCTACATGATATTTAAAATAAGTTGCACAAAACTAGAGAAAAAGTTAATATTCATTTGAAAAATGTTACTCTAGAAAATGCACTGATTTGCAAATATGCATGCAGCTTGAAGTATTTTACACAGAAGCTTAATCACTGGGTAAAGTATCTCATATCAGATTTTTGAGACACTAAAACATAGTAGAAAAACAAGAGGTAGCAGCATGCTGAGTTAGAGAATACTAAGAAGCAGTTAATCATTCTAATTTGGTCATAACAAAAAAAAAAAGCCACAAAACAAACAAAAAAGCACAAACAAACACAAAAAGCCCCCAGGAAGATCAAAAAAAATCTGTCCTGGAGATTGCTGTCATGCATAAAGGTAAAAAGAATTGACTGAAATATGTTTAACCTGACTTAGAAGATGGTGTAGTTGACCTCTCTCTCAGCAGCTGCTCTAAATATGATTGCTAAAGTGCAAATTGCTGTTATTTAGTGCTGCATAGACTAGTTGCTTTGAACTTTGTTCTTTACTCTGAACTGACACTGGAGAAAATTTTAGAAAATACTGAATTAGGCAAATAGCTCAGGTCAGATTTGTGCAAACAATTCTTACATGTTTTATTTAAATCCAATACATTTTGCTTCATGAGAGTTTTTTTCAACTATGTTTTTGTTATGGTACTTGTAAATGTTTTTGTTCAGAAGTGAAATGTCTTGAAGTGAGAAGTAATGCAACTTGAGTAAGCATACTTGAATTCTCCAAAAGTATGCAGAGTCTTAGCCTCTCCAAGAACAATCGCATTTCATAAAATTCAGTTATCAAAATGATTGTTACTATTTTAATAAATTAGTCACTTTGGAGAACTAAGAAATGGGCAAGAACATGTGTTCATTACACTTTGAGAGTGAGGACTGCACAAGACAATCTCCTGTACCTTCTAGATTGGCTGATTCCATTATGTCCTTAGCAGCTAGTCTTTGCTACACCTGGATCTTTCAAATGTTTGAAAAAACAAACCTTCTAAAACCTTCAAGAATTGTAGAGATGCCTCATGTTTTTAAAACAATTTAAAAAACAATCAAAAAACCCACAAAAAAATGACAAACAAGCAAACAAAAAACAAACCCAAGGACAAAAACAGATGCAAAAAACTCAAACAACAACAAAAAAAACCAAAACCAACAAAAATAGCCAAAGCAAAAGAATAAAATACACACCAAACCCCAAAGACCCCTCTATCTTTTGTTCTTGGAAAGCTAGTAAAAGGTTTTAGTTATTCATCGGTAAGTGTTCTAGCAATTTTAAAATCTTCTTTTTGTATGTCAGGTCAATTTGTGGTAACACATATGTGCTGTTTAGCTATGTTGGCATTACATAGTTTACATGTTGGTCCAAATAATCACAACTTGACAGCAAAAGAAGTTTCATAATAGACAATTGGATTCATGTACTGATAAATAATTACTTTTGTAAGTTTTTCTTATTCGTGAACGCTAAGCAGGGAATCAAACTTTTGCCAGTCTGATCCTCTCACATGGCTGTTCACTGCTTATGTTCTCACTTTGTTCCAGGGGCCCTTAGTGAAGGGTAGGCATTATAGCTGGATGGGGCAGAGAATTCTAGATAAACCTTCAGTGTCTCATGTGCAACTCCTTGAGGAAAAAAGATATACAATATAAAAAGCAGAGTTCATGGTTTGCATTTGGAGAAACTTTGTGTCATATATTGTGAAAGGATTTAGGCAAAATTCAATCTTTGATAAAAACGTGAGTCTTAGCTTTCCTTACCAAATTATGTGCATGTCTTCAGTTTTAATGACCCTCTGCATTAATGCAACTGCTTCCTGATCTCAGTGTATGTAAGTAGTTTTGGTTGTTCAAATATGATCAGGAAGATATTTCACCCTATAAAGTTAAACAAGAGCAACTTTAAAAAAATTAACTTGGGAAAGTATTAGTTGACAGAAATCTAATATATTGACTCATTGTACCTTGTGGAATGTAGAAAGGAAATGAGAGGGCAAAATACTTGAGCATATATTATTTGCTGTAAATCAATGATATTAAATGGAAAAAAAAAGTTGTCTTAAATTCTCCAGCCAGTTCATTTCCCCAAGCAAACGTATTGAATAGCAGAGTAGTTTTCTTGATTTTTCTCCAATTTCATGACTTTTATCTGGAATTATAGATTCTGAATATTTCTAAGACCTTAGGGGTTTTAATTAAGGGAGAAGGATTTTAAAGTTTTATGGATATCATAACAATATTCACAGATAAAATTTAATATGCTGTCTAGGTTTATTTGGATAGGATAGAAGGCTAAAATATTGTTAGCAGTGAGAGACCAGTTTTAAACATCTAATGAGCATCATCATAGAATGTTAGCCTGACATTCACCACTCATTTTGAAAATATGGATCAAATTAAAACAGTCGTTTGAACAGTAGTTACAATTGTATCATTAAAAGTCGGAGTTTAGCTATATGTAGTAATAAGTATTCTTTAATACTTTTTCTTTTTTTTTTTCTTCCTTTCATACCTCTCTTTTACCCCTCTAATTCTTTCTTTACCACTATTTCTGGTAAAAAGTAGGGATTAATAGGTACTTCTAAAAAATATTTTCTAAAAGAAATTTTACAGAAATGCAACAATTTTTTATAGTGAGGGAAAATAAGAAAATCATGATTTACTTAAATCGGTACTTAAGCTACATTGATCTCAATTCTCATTTTTATTTTGCTCAGGGCAATAACAATACTCTGTGGAGGAAGCTGCATTTGTCAGTCCTCCATAGCCAGCAGAAAACTCCCCACAACACACAAAGTTCATGAGAGTAATGTGGTTATGGTGGGAGAAAATAAAATGAAGGGCACATTTTTGCTGAATTCAGCAAGCAGAACATTGAGTTACATCAAAACAGCATGCTTTTATTCCACATTAAATTAGTTGTCTCGTAGGGATGCACTGAAACTTTGGGTTTGCTTCTATAGTTATCTAGTTGTGGAGAAAGAGAAATGGTGTGGAGGGATTTTAATAAATATGTAGTATAGGTAGTGAGTTAGACAATACAGTCAAGCCAAAGTTTTGTTTTCTTATGTAGTGAAAAACCTACATAGGCAAGATTTTTATCCTGAGAATAGATACCCCAAAGTACTAGAATTTTTTTTCTGGCAATCCAGCACAGCAGTCATTATCTTTCTTTTCTAAGAAAGCAAGCAAGTCATCTTTCTTTTCTAAACTTTTGACTCTAATAAGCGATTTGATTTGGATTTGCTTTTACTACACTTTTGAAATATTATTTAAGGATAGAGCTAAATCTGTGTTCTATCGAAACGGATCTTTAATGACCATGTATTTTGCATGCTATTATAAATCACTCAAGTAGAATATTGGTAAAAATACATAAAATATTTATTGGCTTCTTTTCCACTAGCTGTATTTCACAGCAGTGGTGATTTGCCTGATTAAAAGATTAGTCTCTGAGAAAAGCATATTTGAATGAGAATGAACTCCAAATGCTCAATGGTACCAAGTAGATTATTTTCCATGTGATGGAGGTCATTCTAATTATTTGCACTTACTTTGATTGCTATATTGTATAATACTGTTTGGATTACCATATTATTGACAAAATGTGATACTTTGGTAGCAAAAAGAAATTTATATTATGGGGGATTTAAAGGATCATATGAGTTACATTCTACCTCCTGAAATGAAAGAGTCTACCGACACGCATATACATTGAGGATTATAAATCGTCTTGCCAAATTCTGTGAAATTTAGAACAAAATTTATAGCTTTTTAATGCAGAAAACTTAATATGACTTCATTATTTTCCACCATCAGTTTCTAGATCCTTTCTTACACTGCCAGTTGTCTATTTTAATGCAACCAAACAGAACACTATGCATGGGGTGTTTTTAAATGCCACAATGTTCACAAGGGATGGTGTATGTCACTGATAGCCCGGGGAAGCCTGAAAAGCACCCTGTAGCCTGCAGAGTTCCTAGGTCTCTGGACCAAAACTAGCATGTCAGTATCCAGGCTAAAAGGCTTTACTAATGCTTTGTGGCATCGAACTAGTAGCCATAATTTATATTTATGTCTCAGTTGCCCTAGGAGGAGCTCTGGTAGAATTTATTTAAACCTGTATAATCTTTTATTTCCTAAGGATACTATATGAAAAGAAAACAGCTCTTCCTCCTTTCATAATAACTTTGGAGTCAGATTTTTAACTTAACCCAGGGAAGCATTCTCTCTTTTTCTTCCATCTTCTACATGGTGGGAACTTCTGAAGGAAAAAATTCTTTATTTTCTTAAAATATCCCTTCAGTCTGAACTCCAACAGCAACCAAACAAACGTTAACTTCAGATTTATGTAATAGCATGGAGTACAACATCCTATGTGAGCAGAATTTATATGAAACAAGTTAGTATTAAATTAGCATTTTACAGACTGTGTGTGTGGTTAAGTGGTAGAAGCAGCGTAAGAGGTATTTGTTAAGACATCAACTGTCTCCCTGAACCAAACCCATATAGCTGTGTCAGCACAGCCATATGCCTACACTAATTAGAAACAGGAACATGCTTTCAGATGGGTTGTGGGAAGAGAATACAGAGAAGTGCTTGAGAAATGACATTAATATCAGGTGGTGCAGTGCTGCCTGTATAAAGGTCCTTGCTGTATCTATCAGTCATACTGCAATACAGTCTCTATAGAGTAGCTGGAAACGTTCAAGTGTTGTAAGAAATGTAGGTCCCTAACTACTGTTATTACCTATTGTTGAGCAGTAGACTGTTACTACATTGCAATATGCAAACCCACTGAAAATCATTGTATCCAGTTTCTCCAAGCCATTGGGCCTATATGACTTACTTTAGGAGCAGGAAAACTTTATAAAATAGAGGTGTGGGAAAATGCATTACTCTGGCAACATGCTCAATGTGTCCAGTATCATCCAGCTGACTATCCAGCTTTATGCAGAACAAGGGGACATGGGGATACATTTAGGTGTATCTCACTGACTTAGAGGCATTTGTCTTGACTGTCCTTCCTTTGTCCTTGACTTCTTTTTTTCATTCCTAGTGTTCTATACTGTGTGTGATGGGTGAAGGTGTTATTTTTTAATTTGATGACTATTCTGTATCAAACAGTGTTTGCCATAGAATATACTGAGCCTTAATATATAATTAGATGAAGCTTAATCACAGAAGCTTGATGAGGAAGAGACCGTGTTCCTCTAGTGCTGCCTGTGTAGTTCTGCATTTTTAAAACGTGAGGTTTCTAATGGCCCCTTTCAGATTTTCTCACCTCTTCATTTTGAGTTTTTTTTTCCTCAAAGCAAAGCCAATGATTACATGAAGGGCTCTAAAAACAACAGAAAATATATGGTTATGTGTTGCTTGCTGTGATCATGTTTTTGCTTTTGCATGGCTACGACACAGCAAGATTAATACAAGTGTAAGTCAATGTATACACCAAGTCAATTTTCCATGCATAAAAGGACTCTAAATTAAAATGGCAGCTTGTAAACTCAATGCGGCATGTGACAAGTTGACAAATGGTAAATAAAGCCTAGTAAAAAAACCCAATTAATTTCAAGTCTGCAAATGTGTTGAAGTAGTTGAACTGGCAAACTAGGTTATTGTCTCATCCTCAGTAAATGAGAGATTAATCGGAAAATTGCCCAGATAAATATAACTTATCTCTGATCAATTTGTAGGAAAAAGTGTGTGTACTGTTACTCTAAGAAAACTGGTGTATATAGTCGAATTTGCAATGTTTTTCAGAGAGTTTCAGATTAAAAAATAATCAAGATTTTCATAATTGACTTAAGATGAGCACTTAGAGCTGCTAGTTAATCCTCCATTATTTGAAATAAATTCTTAAATTAGAAGAGCTGTGTCTAGACCTTGCTGTTCATTCAGGCATAGTAATGAACACTTAAGATCAAACTCCTTTTCTTTATACAGTAAATGCCTACATATGTGGTTTGCAACCACTTAGATTTATTTTCTGTTTTGAACTTCAGCTGTTTCAGTTTGCTTGACAGAGCACAAACACACTCTAAGTGCAGAATGTGAAGCATTCCTCTCATTTATTACTATAGCTGACTTTGCAATTGCTTTTACTTTTGGGAATTCTTCAAAGCACTGTAAATATTTATTCAAAGAGTGATCTCATCCATGTCACATCTTTCTATGGACACATAACCTTAAGAAATGATTTTATGTTCCTCTTTCCATTAACATGTGATACAACCTGAATATTACCTTATGAGGGGGAGGAGGGAAGTCCCTGTACCTTTTAGAAATACATGAACCATCGTTGAAAGATCAATTTTGTGAAAACCTGTTTGTGTATTTTTAGAATATTAGCAAAGCAAGTGTATATCTATAGTTTTTGAGTTTCTGAGCACCTGAAAAATTCTGTGTTTTCAAGCTCTGCAATGTGTAATTTTTTTCCATTTGAATACAAGATGATGATTCATTCTCATAAAAACCTGGCTGAAAGATGCAAATTAGTTGCAGATATTAAGCCATGTACTATTACTGCTGGTAATTAGTAGCAGAGATGTTTTTTGTTAACGTTTTTAAATATTATATAACAGCCTCTGATTTGATGAACTCCAAGGCATAAGAATATCAGGCAAGCATTATACATTAACTGTAGACATAATTTACATTTAGTGTTGTTGCTGGTTTGGGTTGAGGGAGAGTTAGCTTTCTTCACAGTGGCTAGTATGGAGCTACATTCTGGATTTGTGCAGAACACAGGGTTGATAATATAGAACTCTGAGTTACGTTTTCTTAATTTCAACTTTGTTTTCAAATATAAAATTGCAAGGGAGATGATGATAAATTTATACCACTGATTGGAAGATAATCTATCTGAGGTTTGAGAATAAATACAGGATTAAAAGTATTACAGTAATTCACAGCTTCATCATGTTAAGGTGCTCTATAGCAATGGGCTTTAGATTTTATGCATTTTAGGCATTTTTCCTCCTCTCCTGTTACTGACAAATGTTAATACAAGGTAGCTCCTGAGAGGTTAAAACTTGATGTACAATTGTCAAGAAGCAATCCTGTTGGGCAGGATATGCTCTAACATAATGCCCAGTGCTCCCCTTCAGTTTACTGTAAGGTATTTTGATACTTAGGCTGTTACTCAGCAAAATATGAGTTTCTTATTTTTCTGATGCTCTTTAGAATTGCCAAATGCTCAAATGTGAATAAGATTTGGTTTTATTCTCAATCTTAACCCTAATTCAAATAGTTATCATACATTTCTCATCTGCTCTTATCTTTTTTACTTTTGTTTTCAACTTTGGAGTTGGTGCTTGCTGTTCAAGATTCCTGCACTGTGCTGTGTTCAGAAGCCAAGTGATTCCAACCAAATATTTCAGAAAAAGCTGCCGTGCTAAAAGTAATACCAGTCCATTTCATATCGTTTTCTTTTAAACTAAACTTTTTTAACATTGGCCGGGGCGGGGGGAGGAAATATGGATATTTCTCCGTGGTTCAAGAAGAGAAAAACATAGGGCACGCAGAAACTGAAGCCATAAATTTGACACTGGATTGCTCCGCTGCTATTTCAGGTTGTGTCAGCAGGTGGCGCTAGAATGCAGTGTAGTAGCTGGGGAAAAGTCACACGTGCAAAGTGAAAGGAAAAAATAACGCTTAGAAATAATTTGTTTTGCTTTCTGGTCTGTAGGGGGCTTTGTTCTTCGGAGTATCTTTAAGTGAGGTTGCAAAACTAGTTTTATTTCTATTTTATTAGCAAATTCTTCAATATCAGCTATTCTTCAATTTTCTTTTGCAACCCATGACTAAAGTATTTTTTGCACAAGGCAAATAGTTACCACACATGCACTGTTTTTGTGACAAATATGACATTAAAAGACATGCAGGCAACTTGGGTGAAAGACGAGAGGGGTATGTGGGTTCGTGAACAGAATTGTTAAAGCAATAGGGACTGAACTCATTCCCGTGATGCTTCCCACAAATCCATTAAGAAATGGTACCAGAAAACCAACACTATTCCTTCCCAGACTAAGGAGGGATTTACACAGTAAAATTACAGAGTAACGGTGCCATCTAGGGATTAATCTTCTTAGTGCTCTGTCACTGCTCTTCCTCTGAGTGTGAGCAGCACTTACAAAGTGAGCAACGCTTTTTAAGTCTTTTTGCCAATAAGTAACATTTCTGCCTTATGGGCTGCTTCTGAATGATACGTGCTGAAAAGTGCCAATTCCATTCAGGAAAGGATGAGGAACTTAATTTTTTCTAAATCTTGTCTTTATTTTCTCCCTTTCTTTTTTTTTTCTCTCCGGCCAGAAACACCTCAAGAAGTCACTAAATAGAAGCAGTGAAGTTTGGGATGCTGTTGGCAAAACAGCATGTGGTGTTGGTACATAATTACACAATTGAATAATATTTTTCCTTCTGTCACATTCAGTGCATTGGGTGATGTAATAGGAATATTAGCTTTCATGTATACCTTTTCACTGCTGCTTCATTGTAAACCTTGAGCAGAAACTCTCCCAGCTGTAGTCTCACTTTCTGCAAACACTGTATGAGTTTAACGGAAATTAATCAAGAGAGAAAGAGTAGCTTTTCCTGGCTTTGCTACTCTACATTTTTATATGATCAGTGGTATTATATGGGAGTATTTTGTTCAGTGGCAAGAATGTGATGATCTTCTGTTGGGGAATGCGAATATAGAGGTGAGAATAGAGTGGTATCTAAGATTTAGTGGCAGGAATATTAATATATCCATCATTAGGGTTTGGGTTTTTTTCTGATAAAATTATAAATGGAGCTATAAGATTTATTGTCCTAGGTAATATAAAGCATAGGTAATTTATGACTGGCATAAATTAATACCTGAGACAGTAATTTTCTTTCTTTATACTGACATTCACTGCATTTTGTTACAGTTGCTACACGCTTTGTTTGCTTTAAGTGCATAACTTACAAATGAGCAGGCATGGTTCTTGTGGAGATTGGGGCTCGATCACTAGTCAATGCAAGCCTGACAGATTACCTTCTTTTATCTCTTGTTTTTCAAAGAGTGGCAGTCTCAAAGGACAGAGGACAACAGGTGGTCTTTACTGAAGAGGTGATTTTTGTGTTGTGCAGTTTGGCTAGGTCTGCATTGGTCCAGCAAATGACAGGTACTTCACTGTTTCAGTATTTTTAGCCTCACTGAGGCTGCCTTGGATACTCATTCTTGGAGTGTGGCAGCCAACAGCCATCAAATTGCCAACACTTTCCAGGAGCAAAGTTGTTCTCCAGAAATGAAGACAAGTTGTATAACCTAATGAAGCAACTATTCTGACATGCAGTTAATTTTCCCTCAATAGCAAGAATTCTGTGTTCTGCTTACCTCGGATGAAATACAATTGTAGAGTTAATAATTTGTAGCAATATTTAAAATTATTTCCCTCTTTTCCTTTATTCTGATATAGATTAGTTGTCCAGACTTGTGCAAAATTCAGCAGCTGGTCAAACTACTGTTGGATAGCAGTAGACAGCCACAGACTGACACTTCATGTCACTCATTTTGCTATGAAATCCTCTGTGTTCTTTGTGAATACATGCATGTTGCAAACCTTTGGAGATATAAATAGTACAGAAATAAGCTTTTTTTGAATATTTTCCAGGTTTTTTTTCATGGGCAGTTGGGGGTGCTATGAACCATCTGAGATACATGTGTATATAGAAATCAAAATGTTATTTGAAGAGATATGATGATGAGGAAGCTGTTAAATGGGGATGAAGAAATGTTAGACTTTTATAATTAAAATAAAATAATGCAGTCTTTTAAAGAAGCTCAGTAATTTATAGTTCTTCAGCCAAAAATCCATAAAATTATTTCATGCAAGCTTTTTTTTTTTCTAACTCAGGGATTCAGTCTAGTAAATAGTTGAAGGAATACGTATCAGCTCTCAAATTACTATGTCTTATTTTGAAGGGAACTAAACACCCCAGTGTTAGAAGAATTCTTACCCCATATCTTATACTTTAAAGAATTGTTAAAAACCCAGCTGCACATTAACCACACTTCTCATGAAACAAGTGTTATCTACTTTAGCACTCTTGACCTTATCATATGGTAATTTTCTAGCTTTTAAGATGTAATTTTTGAGAGTTTCAGAGGTACTCCCAGTTTCTTCCTAAGGTGCTTTTGCTGTCTTAAGTAGTCTTTAAATGATTTACTTCTAGTACTTTCTCTTTATATTTTATATGTTGATTGCTTGCTGAATTCTTGTCTTGATGTATGAATAGCAAACGAAGATATAAAAAGCTTTAAATTTAATTTGTAAAGCTTATAAAGTCAGGCTATTTCATATGGCAAATATGAGTTTCCTGATCTTTACTACATAAATTAAAGTGAAGATTTAATGAAATTAAAAATAACTCAAATACTTTCCTCCTTAACAAATGTTGAAAAATCTTTGGGTTACCAATTATTTCATTGACAATTACTCTTCTTTTGGGAAGAACACCTACAGGAGAGGAACATAGCTCATTCTCACAGAAGTTCCATCTGAGGTTTCCAGGTGAATGAAAAAACAGAACACACAAAAAAAGAACTAATTACCTTTCTAATTCAGCTGGACCACTTAATAGTACTGCAAACCATTCATGTTCTGGAGCAAAGGTGCTAGAAACGTCCGTGGTTTCAG
>NW_008692361.1:69008-79526 GCF_000695815.1 Acanthisitta chloris
TGTTGCAAGACATTTGAGCAACTAAGGAATTTACTTCCGAGAAACAGAACCAGTTATTATTAACCAATCAATAATATTAAATCATCACACTATCTTTGCCTAACTTTTTTTCAATAGACAAGCATTTCATAAAATGTTGAGAGGTGTTTATGAGACAATACAAATCTCTAGCCACTGTTGCAGAGTTAAGAAAGGAAAGAGGCCAATGCACCCTAAACAGCAGCTTACAAGAGCAGCAGAAGCATTGGTGAATTTAGTTCCTTTCAAAAGGAAAAATGTTATTTCCTGACCAACTCTTAACAGGAATTTCATAAAAGAAGCAGAACCATTGTGCATGTCCACTGGTAGTTCACTTATAGAAACACCATGTTTTGTGGTCCTTTGTTACTGTATTGTTATCATCCATAGTAGTCCCTGACAGCCACTCACTCAGAAACTGTGACAATACAAAGGAGGAAATAGAGAAAGAAATAACTATTAAATTTGTCTACCCTTTAAATAAAGTTGCCATTTTCCCCACAATCTGTCACAAAGTAATTGTTTTGCTATCTAGCTGTAGCAAATTTTAACAGCAAGAAACTCATTATTTAAAGGGCTTTTAAATTTCATATTTTATCTCATTCAACAGTAATCTTTCAAATTCTGTTCTTTTATTCTGCTAATACCACTGACTGAATTGCTAGCAATGTATTATTTCTCATTTGGGTTGATGTTCAATGCTGAAGAAAGCTGAAGTCCAACATGCTCTGAATTTTTGGTTTTGTAACATTTTTAATGCAATGTTCTTGAATACTTTTCACATAGAATGTCTCAGAGAGCTGAGCTTCTCTGTGAGGGAAGGAGTGAACAAAAGATCTGCTTGTTTAGGTACAGTGCTGTGTTGAAAAGCTAACTTTCCTGCACTCAAGTTTGAAAATTTTGATTTTATTTTTTCCTTTAAATTTTCTTTTAAGCCACTCTGTGTTACTCATGAAGTCTGTATTGTTCTGGAATAAAACCAGAAATGAGAAAAGGGTATATGGGTGGCATATAGACTGAGGCAATAGACTACTTTCTTCCTTCATATAATAACAATAACCTGGCCTTATACTTTCAAATGGTAAAATAAACCATATTATTTTATCATACATATATAATGGTATACATATTTATGTCCATCTGGAAAAAATAGATTATATATAATTATAATTTAATGCATGGGGATTTGTCTGGTGATGAAAGTGACAAACATTGCCCTCAGATCTTGGCTAAATATGTATAAAATAGCTTCTCCAATATTTTATGCACTTGTAAATGAACACATTTCCACCTATACATCTGTCTTGGATAATGTTTATTTTGATGAGGTTTACAATCACTGTATCTTTAAAGAAAATAAATCCCTGAATTTTGTTAGGTCTCAGAATTATTAAAATTCTATTGTGTTAAGTAAATTACTTTTACTGCTTGAAAATTTTACTTGATTATTTCTAGCTTCTGTTGAGAGTGAATGATTATTTTTACTAAACAGAATAAGATTTTTGACACTATTTTATATACCATTCTATATGTATCTTATTTAAAAACAATGAAATAACCTCATAGTATCATTATATGTTTCTCATTAAACATTCACATGACCAAGGATAGCATATAATTAAATTTTATTGGGTTTTTTTATTATATCATGCTGTTATATGTGTCTGTATTTCCCATGTCATCAATATGCCTTTATAACAAATACTAAAGCCTATTCAAGCCATTAAATTTGTTTTTAAGGCAACTTGTACCATGGTTAATCATGAGAAAGATTTGAATTTTTCTTTAGACACTGGGCACTTCATACCTTTTTCATCATTAGGTATGGGTTACTGTTTCAGTAACAAGACTTAAGATTTCAACCTCCTCTTCCTCCCTGTTGGCAATGAATGGATTCTTTTAAATACTTAGTATTAGTTCCCTGATGACTGAGTAAGTTTCTGACATGCGCTGCTCATGAGGATGTAAAAGCATTTTGCAGCTGCATATGTCAAAAGGGAGTATTTAGAACTAAGTTCCTTGAAGTTATTTTTATTATTTAGGTGAAATAAAAATCTGATCTTAGATGATTTGGGTGGGGAGTTCTGTACTGATTCTTTTCTAGGAAATATATTTTAAATAAATCACCTAGTGCTATTCTCAGAATGGGCTGACCTACCAGATTCTGGGTTGGAGAGGGACATGGGAGAATAAGCTTTTATAGACAAAATAAGATGCAAATTAACATTCTAGGATGACATCATCATGAAGTTTAAAACTATTAACCAAAAGTTATAACCTTGTATCTTTTCATCTTGGTTCAGAAAGATAGTCCATACACTGTAGCCTTTGTATAGACAAATTAGATGCAGACGCCCTTTGCTGAAAGAATCAGTTTTTATCCAGATTTATCTTGGCTATCTGCAGGACTTTATTTGTTCACTTAACTGGAGAGAAAAAAACCCCAATCAGGTTATCAGTAAGGCATAATTTCCTTAGACCCTAACCTTGCTAGGATGTACATTCTGGTCATGTTTAGCTACTCTGTTAGGTGAGTGTTCATATTGTTTTTGCCTAGGCAATTTATATTTTGAACATGCATGTGTAATGTACCTATGAAACCTTAGGCAAAATGTGCTGCAGTATCAGCCCTTCAAGGTGACTTTCTTTCACGCTTTGGTGCTTCTTACATTTTCATTCGTCTATGTGCCATATCTCGCCTCATATCCAGCTGGATTACACAGAAATTGATCGTGATTTTTAAGATAGAGCCAAAACTCCCAGGAGATCATCTTCATGCAAATCACATTCTCGAGAGGAGTGAATAGATGCTTAGAATAAAGGAAAAGTGGATAATTACCTGTTGGGTGGTAAATAATCATATGCCTAAAAGAAGACAGAAAAATAAGCACTGTGTGTGTTTGTCTTTGATATTTTTTCTTTGAAATAATTTAGGATTCTTGGTATAGTGCTTAATATTTAGAGACAAAATGTCATTTTACAGACAGAGGAATTTAATCTGGTTATATTTTCTTGCTCTATTGCACATCCTTCATTTGTTTCTCAATCTCTTTGTATACTATATCTCTGTAAATGTGCTTTTTTTGTTTGGTAGTGGTGGCTGTTGGTTTCGTTTTTGAAGAAAAATATATCTATTTCAAATTTAAAGCAGCACGAGATTGGAAAATCCTGCCTGTCAGTTGAGAGTTGTTCTGGTTTGTTGGCTTTTTTTTTTTGTTGGTGGGGTGGTTTATGGGGTTGTTTTACTTGGGGTTTTTTAAGAAGCAAACCCAGCCACAAAGGATTTAATGTTTGAAAGCATAAGAAAAAAAATCATTCATTATCAAGTTATAAATATTATATATACACACAGACTCTACTTCTAATAACAAAAAGAAAAGTATTTAAATTACGTTTTTAATTTCTCTATTATAAAGGGACTATAAGGGGGTACATAAATTGTGTGTGTAATACATAAATGATAGAATTTATAATTTGAGGCAGTGTTTCAAATAAATGCTTTAGAAGATATATGTCCATTTTCGCAGCACAGGAAACACTGTTGCTCTTTGCACTGACCATTCTTCAAGTGTAGTGTGCCTGTGTGTGAGGATCAGCAGTATTAGAAGGTGCAAATAGAAGTGAAATATGTAAGTTGATCCATTTTAGCAGTTTGCAGTCAAAAAATATAGGCCTGAGTCGTGAAAAATATGCTATCAGTTGTCCATATCTCTCTCCATATACCTAATATGTGTGTATGCATGTATTACTAGATTAATTACTTAGATTTTAGAAGGATTATTCCTATGCTTCAAATTAAGAAGGCACAAGGCTTTTCAGAATCAAAAACCTGTCTACTATTTAGAGAAGCTTATTAATAAAATATTTATGAAAACAGACTTCAGTCATTGACATAACTTCTAAATAAATCTTTGAAGCTGTAAGAATTACACTGTGGGATTTTTACTAATTGTTGTAATGCTAATATTCCTAGTTGATTTTCATTACTTTTTTTTATTTAAATGACAACTACAAACTTGTCAAATGCCTAGCTCCTATGAATTCATGATTATGCAAGTTATAGAGATTCTTCTTGTGAAATGTGGATAGGTACCTGCATAAAAGGAAAACTAGATACCATTAACAGAAGTAAACTGTATTTTTTCTTCAGAGTATATGTTAAAAGATTTTTCCCCCATGCCCCTAAAATAATTATAATCTCTGCTGATAATGAGGCAATTCCTGACTTCCATGGTAGATAATTTTCCTCTTGACAGGTTTCACAATCCACTAATAATTAAGTTAATGAGCTATTTGGTTCTCAGATGAACAAACTAATTGTTTTGATTTGTAAAGGTAGGATTACATAATCACAGAATGGCTGAGGTTGGCAGGGTCCTCTGGAAGTATCTGGTTCTACACGCCTACTCAAGCAGGTTGTCCAGGACCATGTCCAGACAGCTTTGAATATCTTCAACGATGGGGACCCTACAACCCTTATGCTGAGGGATGTGTTCCAGTACTCAATCCAGTACTCAGAGTGATAAAGAGTTTCTTGAATTTAAGAGGGACTCTCCTGTGTTTCAGTTTGTCCCTTTGCCTCTGGTCCTGGCTCTGTCCTCTCTACGCCCTCTCTTCAGGAAATTATGTACACTAATGTGACACCACTGAGCCTTCTCTTTGACAGGCTGAAGTCCCAGACTTCTCAGCCTTTCTTTAATATTCTTGGGTGTCTATGAAAGTCCCTTAATCATCTTAGTGGCCATTTGCTGGACTCTTGCCAGTAGCTTCATATCTGACTTGTGACAGGGAGCCCAGAACTTGACCCAGCACCTGTGAAGTGGCCTGAGTAGAGTGGAAGGCTCACCTCCCTCAACTGTTTGGCAATACCTTGCCTAATGCAGCCCAGGATGTCATTTGCCTGCTTTGAGGCAAGGGCATGCTGCTGGGTCATTTTCAACTTGTCCACAAGGACCCTCCAATATGTATCTACAGCTTTAAAACCTAAGTGGATTTGAATTTCCTAGATATTTTTCCTAAAGTGTAGTTAAGACTTACCTGTAATTTTTCTTGGGGGAAATAACAAATTAATTTGGTTATTAGGTAAAAACCTCTCAATCTTCTGGGTTTCATGACTCTCTGCTGTTAAATTTTGCCTTTACAGTACTTTCAGTTCTGTATTGAAATACTAACTAGGTTATTGTGTCAGACAGTATACAAAATTCAGGTTGCTTTCATATACATTAATATAATTTTCAAAGAATATTAAATGCAGTATGGTATCTCTTTTGCAAGATATCAGAAAAGATATCATATTAATGTTTTGGAATTTTTCCCAGAGCCAAAAAAGAAGATTAAGCTACTGTAAAAATTGAGCAGATTCCGTAAATTGTCAGTGTCAAACCCTAGCTCATGTTGATAAACATTCCACTGATCTGCTATTCAATGTGAAAAGACAAACAGGGTGTAACCTCAAAAATTCCACTGCTTTTAGAACCTTTGAAACAAATGTTAGCAGGTGTATCTCAGTGATAAAATTATTGACAGAAAACACAATTGTGAATATGATATGATTGGGCAAACATTTTAATCCACAATATAATGTGACTGTACTGAAATGAGGTATGTAAGAATATTATCAATTTGTCTTTATAAATATATGCCAAACATTGAGGAAAATTATACTCAATAAATTGAAGTTTATACTGCACTGTGTCTTACATATATCCCTGGACCACCTTCTCTGACCTACAGGTAGAATCACATGTGTCTGGGTCAGGTAGATACTGCTGACACAAAACTTTTCACAAGTTCTTTGAGCAGTAGTCAAAAAAACAGTTACTGGTTCTCAATTCTCCAGTTTCAGCCTCACCTTATGATATCTTACATGTTCTCAACATATATCTTACCAACATTCAGTGCCCCTCCCTACAGGATTAATTCAAATTTTTACATTCTAATCCTGTAGTCTTAGAAATATTTTTATTGAGTGGAACATAGTAGTTAAAAATAAGGAAAATGTGGTTCTTCCTTTCTGGATCCCCATCAACTGATCTAAAAGGGTGCAGCCTTGAAGTCTGTGTGCAGTGCATTTTTTTTTTTCTACAGTAGTTATCGCTTCATTTCCTACGAGGGAGAAAAGATGTGATAAGATAAAAGAAATGAAGCTTTAAGTTATCTTTTTAATCCTCATTCCTAAGATTGCTTTTAAAGAAGGTATTTTCTCCTATCTCAAGGGATGCTCCAGTGTAACTTCTGCAAAAATCTATTTTAGAAAACATGTTTATAGAGATTTCAAAAATAAGACTAACACAAAAATTCATATCATGGTAGTTATGCAGAATGATACAAATGTAATATATTTTGATCAAACCTTGGTTCTTCAGAGAGAAAGTTTTTTCCTTAGCAAACTTTTCTTATGCAAACTTGTTTTTTTGCCATTCCATCTTAAGATTGATCTAAAGCAGTATTTTACCACTAAAAAGGTCATCTGTTAGTCAATCAGTTATCTTGTGAGAAGCAGCATTAAGCTTCTCCTATGTTTTTTAATACTTTGTACGTAGTAACCAAAAAGGGCCATTTTATAATGGGAAAGGTTAGGATGCCAAGCATCAAAATTATGTATCAGTGTCTTTAGCTTTAGAAAGGAAAAGGTTGGATTAGACAGTTGATACACTGCACAACTGTACCTTTTAAAGAAAGGCCTCGTAATATACAGGGAATAAAAATCAGGGTAAAAGGTGACAGAAATATGGAATTAAGGGGCAAGGAGGCATTCAAAGAAACCCTTAATATCTGGAGTCAAACTCTGCCAAGTTTGAGACTTTACAAGT
Organism: Acanthisitta chloris; assembly: GCF_000695815.1. Classification (NCBI taxonomy): domain Eukaryota; kingdom Metazoa; phylum Chordata; class Aves; order Passeriformes; family Acanthisittidae; genus Acanthisitta; species Acanthisitta chloris. Next base: position 75,839 of record NW_008692361.1, read on the forward strand.
ATTTTCCTTTGTGGAAGGAACTATGAAAAATAACTGAGTTTATACTATTTTTAAATGAGTTATGCTTTAGCCACTTTTATAAGCATAAAGTGTACTTTATCAAGCTTATATACTGGCAAATTATGTTTAATTATTTCAAAGCATAATTTACTACTTTGAGTAGAGTACAATCAAGATTTATGGTGTTTGCCTCATTACATGAAGAAGGACACTGAAACAAAGTCTTTCACCTGAAAAAATAATATGGACATGGTCTTTCTGTCTTATCAGGAGCGTTTGTCCAAGACAAGATTTAGCCAATGCCAGATCTTATCCTTTCAAACTTTATAACTTCCCTTTTAAAAATTTCAAACTGAACTATCAAAATGCTATGTAATTCTTTTCTATAAAATTCTGATTATTTAGTAAGAGGCCTTTTTCTAATTAGCTGTTTGGAATTCAGTTTAATGATATTAATTTTTATTTATCCAATATTTTATATAAAAATACACCAGGTTGTTTCTTTTATGGAAGAACGGTGTTTCTTTGCAGCAATATTGTAAAATACATTCAGTCTCTTTAAATAGAAACCTCTCCTTTATCAAAAAGGAGCACCATGATACAGCAGCATGTGTGACTGAAGTTTAAAACAGTGTCAGAAAATTTATAGGAAATGTTATTATAAGGAAACTGGCATATTACTGTGCAGAAAAAAAGCACATAAAGGAATGTAAAACTCCTAACAAAACTGATTATTAACAGTAGTTCAGAAGCATCCATGGAAATTAGCACTATTTGATAGTATTTAATCCATAAAATCCTGTCCTGTATGTCCCTAAAATTGCAACCTGTAATGTGTGTGTGAAGGAATTGCAAATGTAAACTTTATCCGAACTTTAGACCTTGACGAAATTGGTTTTGTCTTCTGTTTGGTTCTTCATTAAGACATGGTATTTGCTTTATATTTCTTCTATCAACTACACCATCATCCATCTGTAATGAAAGGTTATCTTTAGGTAACTAGAGGAAGCTTATTTCAAATTTTTGATTAATGCTTGCTTTTAGGAGTCTAGTTCTTCCTAGTTTTGTTTCATTAGGTGTTTCACAATCTTCTTTCCTACTTTTTGTTGATTTGACAAGCTTAATCCTGTTTGTTTATAAGATGAAGTTATTTTCTTTATTTTTTTGAAAGTTTCTCTTTTAAAAATATAATTTTTTTTTGCTAAAACATCTTTAGACAAAAAAAAATGAGAAGACTGGGGGTACATAAAGTTGGCTTCTACAGGACTGCTTTTATTTTTTTCCTCTCTCGCCTTCACAACAGTTTAAGTGCTTGTTTATAAGCACCTTGGGAAAAGTGTGTGCAACTTAGATGTATCCTGTGTGCTGGGACAAAGCTATCCTTACCAAATGTGGTAAGTCTTACCTCCTGGCTAGAATTATTTCTGTAGTCTGACTAATCAGTATGGGAAGATAGAGTAGCCCAATATGTAAACTGATGCTGGTCTTAAAAGGAAGAGCAGGCAGGAGGGCAGCAGAGGTGAGGGGAGCAGGGCTAGAGATAGAATCCATGCCCTGGTTGTATAATGCCATTGTGGAGCTGATCCTTGTCAAAGAGGCATCATCAGTTCTATGGATGTTTTTATGATTGCTTGTATCAAATGGTGAGCAAGAGTTCTGAGGGTTTCTTCTGAGGGGTGTTGTGTTTTTTCTTCCTGTTAACATGCTGAGCCAGCCAGCTTATTAATGATCCTTCCCTTTATGGGGAGTTCAAAAGGGACAGGAATTTGCAAGATGTGTTTGAATGCTAGAGAACAAACAGAACTCGCATATGCATAATATGAGCAGCATGCAGATTCTGTCTTTCATACATGCATGCTATTAAACGCCAACTGGTTTTGTTATTTTAAAATTATTTTTAAAAAACCTTGACAAGTCTTGTCTGAGATTTCCTTTGTGTTTTGAAGCAAACACCCCTCCCAGCTAATCATGTCCAGCATTTTAAAACTTTGGCTGTTGTTACAAGAGGTCACAAGGATTTTATATCTGCTTCAGAAAACCAACCATAAGAGACTAAAGAAGGCAACTTGTGAGGGGCAGTGCCTGGGGTTTGTATCAGTGCATCGCAAATGGTCCACCAGATTTAACAAGGACTTAGCAAAAATGACAATACATTCTATTGAATCTAGATAAGTACTGGATTTTGTAATTATGTATTACATAAGATAATTAAGAGGGATGGTCAAGAGACGATGCGAGTTTTATGGTTAGCTGATGGTACTTGGGTGTTAGGTCAGAAGGTGAGGAGACTGCTGGAATCTCTTAGGAAAACAGTCATACAGTTTTAGTTGTAGGAAGAAATTGCTTTTAACTTGTTCACTGAAGTACTGAGTGTAAAATATGAATCTGTTATATTTATCTCAGCATGTCTTTTGTATGAAATATTTCTGACACTGCTTTCCTCGTGTCAGAATTTGTGGCTTCCTAACACAAGTAATGTAGACAAATTGCTCACATAGATTTTACAAGTGCATTTTCTGGCAAGCTTTCTGATCAGTGCATAGGATAGTTTTCAGCCTGAAACAGACTGATTTTTTTTATATTTTCTTCAGCAATTTTTTTAGTTTCTCAGGTTTTTTGTCAGTTTTCATGCATGTAATTTAAACTTTGTATTTACTACAAAATATGTACGTTGCCCCACCATATTTGGAGATCATGTGTTTCACTATATTAGAAACTGTCTTTTTTTTAACTGTATCATGATTCCAGCAAGTAAATGGAAGAAGGAGTTGATTCAATAGATTAAGTTTTGTCATGCAGGAATCATTATTAAATAATATAGTACTGCTGTAAGAAAAGAAGGGGTCCAAAGAACATAGGCTGAACCAGGAGGATTACCACATAAGAGCTCATTTGGTAGTTTTCTTATAAAAGAAGTTTAATCCTTGCTAGAGGAAAAGATGCATTGGGGAGCTCTGTGTGTTGTGTTGCTTTTCAAAGCTGATGGGGAGAAAATGGAATGAGATGTTTTTAAAAGGTTTGAGTTTCCAAGACCATTAAATTGAAAATAATTGTATTGTTCTTAGAAAGCTTTTGATATCATCTTCATTATTTCCTTAGAAAGGACAAGCTTCCTATCAGTTATCTGTTTATGTTCCTTTCCTTATTGACAATAAAACAGAGATCTCAACTTCAGAGGGGGAAAAAGCAAATTGGTCTTTGAATTAAAAAATTCCTTCATACAGGCACATAGCTACTACTTTTTCACTCTTAGGGGGAAGTATCATTTAAAGAAGAATCATAACAAATATGTGGGATAAATTGCTTTCACCTCTATAGTAGCTAATAAACCCCCTTAACACCATGACAGCACTTAAATCTAGAATAGGTTCAAAAGAAGAAAATAAAATTGTGGGGTTTTCTGCTTTGGGAGATCTAGATAGACTTTAGAAGTTCCCAACAGATGAAGATATTTTTCTGTTGGTGATTTTGTGCTTATTTTGCTGCTGTGACTAATACTGTGTTGTAATAGATATTTGGGGTCAATTCCTCACAGGCAGAAAACATGAGGGAACTCTGAGCAAGTAAAAAAATTCAGTTGGTGAGTTACTATGTTACAGTACTGCTACATATATCTTGTTATAAGCAGTTATTTAGCTGTGTTTAGGGATTTAAATACACTTTTATATCACTATATTTATATTATATA
>NW_008692362.1:0-21486 GCF_000695815.1 Acanthisitta chloris
CGAGTGTAGTTTCGCAGCGCAGAAGCGCAGGCATTCTTGGAGCTAGATGCAGAAGGTGTGGAGCCTGAAGAGATCACGGACTGACAGTCTTCTTGCCCGTGTGATGTCTGCACCAAAACCCTTGTGGGAGAAATGAAGCTATAAATTCATAAGTTTTTCTTTCTGAAAACAGTTTTGATAAGACACTTCTTGCAGCTGACATTGTGTTACTCTTTATAGAGCTGGTGGTGCTTCTCTTGTTCAGCCCATTGCTTGGCCTGTCAGTTTTGTGGGCACAACTAAATTAGCAAGGCATAAAGGACTGAGAAAAGGATGATGCTCTAGGGCTAGTTAAGCTAGTAGCATTGTTGAAAAAATATCTTTTTTAATTTTCTTCTTTATTTATGCCTCAAAAGTTATGTTACTTGCTAGAAATTTGCTTTAGACAGTGGCACACTTAGCTTCTTGGTCTGGAGATGGCAGTAGTTTACTTGGGTTCTTGTGAAGCAAATACGTTTGGATGAAACAGGCTGCTGAGTCCTTGGATGTCTTGTTGATATCAGCCTAAGCCTGCAGTCTGTTTATTGCTCAGCTGGTCTTGGTACTGCTGACATAAAAAACAAAGTCCCCAAAACTGAAAACAAATTGTGTCACATGGAAGTTAATAGAGAATTGTGCACAGCTCAGGAGCTGTAGTTTACATGCTTTCTCCTTCTGGGAGAATTCCAAACAAGTGATAGTTTGTGTAGAATCTTAAATCATATTTTTGACAGTTGTTTCTCAGACAAAGGCAACAGTTTTAGCTTAAAAAAGCACCATGTTACTAACAACCTTTTGATCATTCCAGTGACAGAATCATGTACTATCACTTTTATCTTTTCACAGCTGATATGACTGAATGACAGCCAGATTCTAATCCTCTAATCCATCAAAAGAATTGTTTGAGAGAGTCAATAAATTTGTTAGTTTAAAATGGAAAGGAGCATGCCTATCTGGGTGCTGCTGACCCTTGAATTGTTTTTCTGCATATAGTTTAGAAGGATATGCAGCATAACTTTTAGATCCTGTTAGTTTGCAAGATAGTGGAAGTAGAGAAACAATGCCATAAGGTATTAACTGAAGCAATAATTACTGTAGGTTTTCTTCTCAGGTTTGTCCTTATTTGTAGTACATTTAATGTCTTCTTTATGAGAGGAGGAACACATTTCTTTACTTGCTGACAGAATCAAAATTTAGCAACCTAATATCTTTGATTTTTGTATCTCAGTTTGCTCATACGACCTGTAATTTCTTTTTGCAGTAGCTTATGTCCTGTAATGAAGCAGCTGATCCTTGAGATGAGCTGTCATTGAATCTGCAGTTTAGAAATGCCTATGCCAGCAAAGATTTTTCTCTGATTTCGGTGAACTGGCTATTGCAGGCAGATGCAGGAACATGTAGCTGTCACTGTAGATACTTTTGTAGTACAAGAGATGACAGGTTTGTCCTGCAAGGTTTGGCCTTTTGGATTAATTTTTTTTTTCTTAACAGACAACATGGCAAGCCCGGGAAAAGATAACTTTCGAATGAAAAGCTACAAGAATAATGCACTTAATCCCCAAGAAATGCGCAGGCGAAGAGAGGAGGAAGGCATTCAGCTTCGGAAACAGAAAAGAGAAGAGCAGGTAAACATCTTGGGGAGCTATTAATTGCTGAGTGCTGTTGAAGCTATACTCAGATATGTGAAAGGACCTGAGCAGACTCCTCCTGTGGAGTAGAATGCAGAGTGCCAGGTTGAATGTTTTCTCTGCATTCTTGGGAAGCACCAAGCACCTCTCAATAAGATCATAAAAAATGTGCAGAAGCCCTTCTCAGTCACTAGGGCATGCAGATGTGAGACCTGTGTCTTTAACTTTAGTCCTTAGTCTAGGTTTAAACATGTGAGACTGGACTGAAAGAATACTCCTGTTTCCAGTAAGGATTTGGAACCTTGCATTCTCTTCCAGAGTTTGGGACAAAGTTCTGCTGTTTGAAGGGAGAGGATTATTTTCATCTTTGATACCATACTTCAAATTGTCTAAGAGCTCTTCTACAGTAACTTAGTAAGGTGGCTACCAATTAGTGTCCCTGAACTATGACAGAAATATCTGCAGTTGTCCTCACTGAATTTTTAGTGATCGAGTATGTGGAACATTGTATAATTTAATAGTTCGTGGTAGTTAATTTTCCAAAGATGTTTAATAGTTTCTTGCCAGGTAGTTTGATTTCTTCTTGGTCTAAAACAGCTGAATTTGTCTCCCAGGAAAGTAAGGAATGTAGTTTGCTTTTCTGCTTGGTCTAAAGTGGCTGCATTTGTCTCCCACAACCTAGAGAGTGTCCCAGGCTCTGATTTACCGTCTGCTCTGAGGTGGGAATGCTTACCCTTCTACTGGGAAAGGGGTGCTAGTGCTTGGAAAAAGAATTTAAATTAGTTGGGCCAGAGAAGTAAGCACTAGTATGATACTGGAGCATTTACCTGTGAGTGGGTGACTGCACTGCAGTTTCTGCTGAAAGTTTTGTTTGCATCTTTTGTAATAAATACTCCCTAGATAAATTATGAAAATAATGGGTGTTTCCTCTCCCGTGCTGACTGTTGTAACAATGAGGCTACTGTTATGTTCTCCTTAATCTTAGTTTGTTGGACTGGTGGTTTGTACCTCTTCCTGAACTGGTGAGAACAAGTTTATGCAGGGAGATGAGACAGCTTTTGCTCCAGAAGAACTTGTAACTGGTAAATAGACCCTGGTCCTAATCAGTAACAGTGTAGACATTTCAACCAAGAGTTTCTGTGTCCCTCTTGAGTGCTAGAAGAATGACTGGTCTTCCAAGAGAGGGACATTGCTTCTTCTTCCTTTGTGGGTGTAAATAGAGTTAAACCTTATTTACATTCAGGACTGTGCAGTTGTTTTGTGTCCAGGATAATGCCCAGTCCAGAAGTGCATTGAACAAGGGAGAGAATGCCTTCTTTTAGGTACCTGTTTGAAATGCAGCTAGATGTAAACGTGAAGTTGTTTCTGTAGTTTTGGACAGGTACAACAGCAGAAAACTAGGTCTGTAGACACCTAGAGAACAAAACCTTGAGTATTTAGTAGGTGCTTTCATTATTATGCTGACAGGTGAAGTCTTAGCCAGTGCCCTGAGATTCTGTGATTTATTTTTAAAGGTACCAACATAATATTCTTAGAATTGCTAATTACATTAGTTGTAAGTGCAGTAATGGAATAAAGATACAAATTTAGGTTTGGTTTCTAGAAGAGAACAGGCCAATGTGCATGTTTTGCTTGTATGCCAGAAAACGAAGAGGCCCTCATTAGACATAGCTAGGAGTGCAGGTATGTATTTTGAGCCTAGGCAGTGCATGCAGCCAATTGTAAAGCGATTTTTGGACACAGAAAATGCTTAATGTTACATAGTCTGAAAGTTCACCTTGAAGCTATGCTATTTTTTCTCCAGCTTTATTAAAATAATGTTTCTGTTTTAATCTTTCTGCAACTGTGTATGAAATACAGGTGCTGCTTAATAGTCTTCTCTTGAAGGGAGGAATGCCATGTGCTGGCACACAAACATGGGCTATGGTTTTAGCCTGTGAACTACAAAAGGGAAAAGTAGCTCGTAGAATACTGTTTTCTGCTTAAAAGGGAATGTTAGTTATGAGGTATAAAAGACTAAAAGTTTTTCTTGCGTGTGGAAAACTTTATGGATCTTTTATAATTAAAACAAACTTCAGTTTTTAAGTATCTATCTCAAGTATTGCTGTGCAGTTTATCAAGTTACAGATATAGTAGTGTTTTTAGCCTTTATTGTCTTTTAAACTTCCACGTGGAATTCCCCTTGCAGGGGAAGGTAGGTGGTTGAAATTCTTTCACTAGTATTGGTGAAAGTATTTCTTCAGGTGTGTATGCCACCAGTACCCACTCTGTGGTAACTTCTCATGTCTCCCCAAAATTCTTCTTTGTTCAGCTGTTTAAACGCCGAAATGTTTCTCTCCCGGGAAATGAAGAGTCTATGGTGGAAAGTCCAATTCAGGATCCTGATGTCAGCTCTACTGTACCTATTCCAGAGGTAAGTACTTTAGAGTGTGTTTAAAATGTTATCTATTAATGCACATAGTTCTAGACATAAGAAATCCTACTTTTATTTTTAGGAAGAAGTTATTACAGTAGATATGGTACAGATGATTTTTTCGGATGATCCTGATCAGCAACTCACAGCAACTCAGAAATTCAGAAAATTGCTGTCTAAAGGTACATAAATATTGCCTGATTGTTGTTTGGGGTTTTTTTTCTTCATTCTTTGTTACTATGAATTATAGTTAGAGTCAGTTAACCTTTAGTTTTGTTTTGCTTTAAGATAGAGCTTGCTGAAACTTCTGGTTCTGTTTATAGAGAAACTGTGCCAAATCTCTTCCGACCTAATGGCTAAATACAGAAAGCTTCATTTGAATAATGCTAAGTCTTTTAGACAAAGTAACAAAAACAAGGATGTTTTGATTGAAGCATCCAGGGCAGTAACTAACTGCACACTAGCATACTTACAGTAATTGTTGCAGTGATTCAGTTTCTGATGCTCATTCTGTAATTGAAGGGAGAAAAATTACATGGCTGCCAAAGAACAGTTGTAACTTGTTTTTGTTCAGACTGTGAGATATCCAGTCTTAAATTTGTGTAGCATGATAGGTAGATGTGTGCTTGGTCACTTCAAATAGTATCTAGTCATAATTGCTCTTCCACAACCCGAGCTATAGGTTGAGGGGGAGCAGGGTTTTGTAACGTGTTAATAATGTGCCAATGGGTAATGGTCTCTGTTACTATTATTGTACATACTAGGGTGTTTACTCAGTTGTAGTACTTTGTAGAGATGATCCTGCAGTCTTCTCAAGTCAAAAGTTTAACTCTTTCATTTGAAAATAAAATGATTGAATGCTAAAAATTATGATAAGAGTAGCAAATCATATTCATGTTTTGTGTCATAGTGAATAAGTAATTTATCTGGTCTTTTTACAGAGATGTTTTTGTTTTTATTCCCTAGAGCCTAATCCACCTATAGATGAAGTCATACAAAAACCAGGAGTAGTACAGAGATTTGTGAAATTTCTAGAGAGGAGTGAGAATTACACTCTGCAAGTGAGTTTGTCTGGTGCTGATTGAGGGTTTGGAATGGGATTAAAAACTCTCCAAAAGAGCTCTGGAAAGCATGTTTTGTTTGGTGGTTTGGGTTTTTTGTAATAACCACATCACTGAACCTGTCCATTTTAGTTATTGCCACTAAAATAGTGACTTTGGTGAAATCATTGTAGATTCTAGAGTGATGGATTCAGCTGGACAAACACTTGGGTATTAAAAGCAGAGGGTGTTCAAGAGAGTTTGCAGAGTGGTATATTAAGATCATTGGCACTGATGTGTGAGCAGAAACTGGTTTGTTAGTGTTGAGTATATTGTACTTTTCAGCTGAAATCTTAGAAAATAAAAAGAGTAATAGAGGGAACTGAAAGGCTTGTTTGAAACCCTTTTAGAGAATCCTCGAGAAATACCTAGTTAATGGTAGGAATAACTAGTTCTGTCTACTTACCCAGGGATTGGTACTCAGGCCTTCTGTGCATTCGTACTGGAAGAATTAACAGAAGGGATTTGAATTCTTCCTTGCAGTCAGTGCTGTGAGCCAAAATCTAAAAATAACGGCACTACTGAAGGTTCGTACAAGCAGAGAATTTGTCAATGCCAAGTATTTTATTGTAGAGAAAGTACTATAGTAGTAATTGCATTTTAGTGGAAAGGAAGAAAATTGGAAAATTAACCTCTGTAACTCCCATGTCAAACTGTAATTCGTGAATTTAAGTTTTACTGCTGTGTGGTTTAATGTGGTCATCTTTGTGCTCCTCAACAGTTTGAAGCAGCTTGGGCTTTGACAAACATAGCATCTGGGACTTTTCTACACACCAAAGTCGTAATTGAAACTGGAGCTGTTCCCATTTTTATTAAGTTACTTAGTTCAGAACATGAAGATGTACAGGAGCAGGTAACTGTTTTCTTGAGGGGTTTTATAACTACTTAAAATTTTGTGAATGTTTTTTCAGGGTTGTGGGGTTGGATAAGCTTTGAGTCCCATTTGCCTACTAGCCAGTTGATCTGTCTCCACTAAGATAAAAATTTACTGTTGGTGTATTTTTTCCCTTATGGATTTGTTTCTATTCTATAACATTTGCTGTAAAAAGTGTAGACTGTCTGTAAATGTTGATTTGCCAGCATGTAGAATTCACTTGGATGCTTTGCTTGTTAAGGCAGTGTGGGCTCTTGGGAACATCGCTGGTGATAATGCAGAATGCAGAGACTTTGTTTTGAACTGTGGAATATTGCCACCCCTCTTGGAGTAAGTACTGTAAACTAATGCTGTAATTATAGTGTACATGTATTAGGTAACTGTAAACTTCAACTTAAAATTTACTTGAAAAGAATATAAGGTTGTTTGGGTTTTTTTAAATTGAGAATGCTTCTTTTTATTATATCACTTCAAATGTTTCTATGGTTTGGGATTACATGAGTTTCATGTATATCTTTAATAATTAGTCCATGACTGGAAGCTTTCCAATGTTTGCAGGGGAGAAGTGTTATTTCACAGGTATGAAATTTCTATATTGTGCAGAACTCTGTTGCCAGATTTCTGGGTGTAAAGGGTGGGAGATGTGTTTTAACTCACGATTGCATTTGTATGATTTGAACTGGCTGGGCTCTAGGCTGGTTTCCCCACCTTTGTTCAATAGCTCCAAGCTCCAGTCTTCCTATCTATCCATTTGTTTATTGAGATGAGCTGACAGAGTAGTTGCTACATGAGCTATATTCCACTAGATTGCTCTTCACTAGGAATAATATTCCAGCATTTACTACATGCTTGCAATGGGATGTAAGGTAGCTTCATCACAGGGAAAACATTTGCACAGCACAGATATTGTTCAGTTTAGTATTTCTTAAGGTAATAAAATGCTTTTCAAAATTGTGAAGCATCTTAAAATAGTAGAGGAGAATGGGATTACCTTCCTGGAGGATTTTAAAGGATTAACAGTTTTAGACATTTTGGTATGTATCCGAAAGTACCTGATATCTCAGGTGTTGAATCTGTTTCATGTTCTATTTGAGAAAAAGAGTAAATTGTTCATTTTCTATTAGAAAATCTTTCAAGTTCTAACTTTTTTATGGTACTATTTTTATTATTATTAATTACAGTCTCTGAATGGAAACAGCGAAGTTCATTCAAGGGAAGGTTGCATCTCCTAGTGCCTTCTAAAGATCCTCAAAAAAGATTCATTGAATGATTTTTCATATGAGCAATGATTTACTGTATATGCATACACTTGCTTTGGGAATGAGACATCCATGCAAAATAATCTGTTTGTATTCAGTGAGTGTAAGAAAATATTTGCAGCATGTAAGCTAATGAGAGGAATAAATTAAAACAAGTGCCCAATAATAGAATTTATTTTTCTGATTTGAGGTACAGTTGGTAATAATAGACATAAAATTACCTGACTTTTTAAATTCTTGTTGTCTCTCACAGACTGTTAACAAATTCAAGTCGTCTTACAACAACTAGAAATGCAGTCTGGGCTCTCTCAAATCTCTGTAGAGGAAAGAACCCACCTCCAGACTTCAGTAAGGTATAATAAAGTAGTAATTTTGAGAAATCAGAAAGCTAAAGACAACTTATGTTTGTAATATTTTATAACAAACAGAATCTTTGAATCTGTGTAAAGATTCAATTTTATGTTTTTAATGTAATCACACAGTCTTGTCCATCTGTTGTATCTGTGAAATATCATGTGCTTTGACACCAATCAAATTGCTTATGAACTTCAGAGTATATTTAGTCAGGTGCAAATAGTCATTCACTGCTGTGAAATAGACAATTAATACATTCAGCCCTAAACCCTTTGGGACCATATTTTCTCCAGAACTGTTTTAGAGAATATGAGTTATGATTGAAGCTGCTTTATTTGCTTTCTTGTTTGTTTATGACTGTGACTGCATGCTGCATGAATAAAATTTCAGATTTTCTGCTCTGTCAGATGCAATTAAATCAGACTGATGACAGAGATGATTTGCCTGTAAGTTCTCCCCTTTCTTCCTCTTCTCTACAGTATGTGCTTATAAAGACAGGATCACTGTAGAGGCTAGTAGGAAATTTAGCTTCTTATTTTCAGTATGAAATGAGTTTCTGGTAAGGTTAATGACATTAAAAGAGCTGAACATTGGATATTCTGGTAGAAGAGACTGAGGTTAAATGATCATTAAAGATAATCTGGAGAGAGTTTATCTCAAGAGTTAGAAATTACTGTCACTGCTACTTAATAATTCTTGGAGGGATATTAATGAAAAAGGATTAGTTAATCAATTATCTCATAATTGCTCTGCCTAAGTTATATCCTTTAGTAGTGTGTTTTTCTGATGGTGAAAAACAGTAAGATTTCTTGCTGCTTAAACACACTTCAGTGGAAAAGGATGCCCTCTAGGCAGCTGCTGCTAAGAATAGGTCCTTTGCTTCTTGCAGTAGTACCAGTTGGACACGTAACAGAGGAAATTCCCAGCAGAAACCTGTCAGGTTCCAAGTGGTGTTAAGATGGTCTAGTTCATTTGGCTCTGTGCATGGAACTTATCAGAGGGTACAGTCATAGTGAGAACTGAGATCACGTGTTGCTTGTTTGATTGGTTCAGTGAATGTTGGGTCCTCTGTGAATTGCTCTTAACTTGCTTATTACAAATAACTGCAAGTACTCCTACAAAGACAGCAGTGAAAAAAAAACCTTTATTACTCTGAGATTCTATTCCCCGAGTGACTAAAAAAGCCTCAGTAACTCCTGATCATCTGATTACATGTAAAAGCAGATGGTCTTTGTTTCAGCTGAACAGTTGTATACTTAATATAGTATTTCTGAATAAATAGCCGTGAATCAGAATTTATCCAATTTGCCAGTTTGAATTGGATATCTGGTTTAATCAGGAAGTGTTCCACCTAGTCCTGATTCATTAATGAGCTCATGTACTTTGGCAGTAAGTAGTTTTGCACGTTTATACCTTTGCAGCGTGTTCTCTGAAACTTGCAAAATACAGAACTCCTAACTTGATGCAATGTTTTTCTTTAACCTAGGTTGCTCCTTGCTTAAATGTTTTATCAAGACTGTTGTTTAGCAGTGACCCAGATGTATTAGCAGATGCCTGCTGGGCCCTCTCTTACCTGTCAGATGGTCCTAATGATAAAATTCAAGCTGTTATTGATTCTGGAGTTTGTCGAAGATTGGTAGAGCTGCTTATGTAAGTCTTCTGTCCAGCGAATCAATGTCTTACAGTACTGTTAATATTAAAACTGTGCGGTGTTCTCTCACCTCAAGTTTTAATTCATTTTGTGGGAAATGGTGAACACTAATTCAGTCTGAAACGTTTTAAGCTGCTTGGTAGGTTGCTTGGCTCCTAGGATTATTCCTGAGTTTGACAGTGAAAAAATGTTTTCTCCAAAGTATCCCTTTATAATCTTTAAAACTTAGTGTAAGATTTCATATACGTGTAGGAATTGAAGGGTGAAGGCTGAAGACCAATCTTGAACCATAAATTAATTTTTTTTTTTCATTTCACTGTTGTATTTTCCTTTCTGGGACATATAATTGCACTACAGACCCAACAAAGTTCAGAGGCAGGCTTGAGCAACTTTTGAACTGTTCCAGTGTATTTGGTTTATGGTTCATTATTTTCCTAGAAAGGAAGACTAAATCCTTGCGTTCACATGGAGCTGCAGAGTAGGTCAGGATAGTAGTTTGCAGCACTGACAGCTCAGCACAGTTCCCTGTGAAAAGCTCATTTGCACAGCTGTTAGGAGAGAGTGCTTTGTCTTCTGTAGAAGCTCTAGGACAACCGAGTAGATTTCCTTCCCCCACACCTCAGAGAGCTGAATATGGGGTTTATGTATTGGCTTCTGGGGTTATTGACTTGCACGAGGGGGAAGTTTGCTTACAAAGGGAGGCTGCTAAGTTTTAGCATGCACCTTTTGTTTTTGTGGATATTAAATGATGGAGGTTCCAGTACTGTATTTAATAATACTTGAGCTGGGTGAAATAGATCTGCTCAAAGTTGTGATGTTTGGTAGGAGTGCCCTTTCCTTGTATCAGCAATTCTGTTGTGGGCTTACAGTTGTCAAATTTGGCTGAACAGGGGGAATGTGTAATAAGTAATGCAGTGTTTTCTATAACTAAAAACTTAGCACCTGAAGTAAATCATTGTTCACTGAAAATGCAAAATTATGCTTTAACATGTGGTATATCAAGCAATTTAATATTTGTCTTCAGGCATAATGATTACAAGGTGGTATCCCCTGCATTAAGAGCAGTTGGAAATATTGTTACTGGAGATGATATCCAAACACAGGTAAGACTAGTTGATTTAAGAAAAATTAATTGGCAAGACATAATTTGGTAAAAGTTGTTGCAAAATACATGTCCCGTACAAGTATCTGCATATGTCACTGAAAGAGGCTCTGTAGACATCTGTGTTGTTAATTTGACAATTTAGGCTGCTGTTTTAAACATTAAATAATATAAGGCTGAAAAATTTTTTTACAGCATTGTTTCTAGTGGATTGCTTCATTCCTGTGTGGTACTTTGACTCTTGCTTCCCTTTTTTTTTTTTTCCCCCCCCCACACCTTGCTGGGGGTTCAGTTATATATTATGGTTCCCCTTTTTTCAGTCTCCAATGGCAGTTGAAGTAAGCAATGGTCATACTTGATCTGTCCCTGAATTTGTACGTGGTAGTCTTTCCAATGCCATTTACATTTATATTTGCATTTATTTTTTAACTTTTAGGCAAATGAATTGAGTTTAAAGCAATGCTGGAAATACTAAAGCAGCTCCTGCTTTGTAAAGAATCATGTCTAAAAGGCTGGCAGAACTGGTATAAAGGGAAAATAAGGAAAACAGTTAATTACATAATTTGCTGTAAACTTTATAGGAGAGGATTTTGCTAAGGAATTAAGTAGAAAACCTTTGTCTCTGAAGAAAAATAACTGTACAAATTTGATGTGCATTTCTCAGTTGTTTTCAGTTATTCATATTTTAGCTGTCAGCAGCCTCATTTAGTCTCACTGTTGTTCGTTTGCTCTGAACTCAGTTGAAGGCAGATTCCTTCCAATTGCTGGATTGCCTGTTCACACACTACACCATTGAAGACTTTAATTTAGCAGCATGTTATCTGTGGTACTTTGTATAATATAAATGTGTGGCAAAATCTTTCAAAGTCATCTGTAAAATGCTCTCAATTTTTTGTATATGTAAGTATATTGCTCAAGCCAATATATATGTATATTGTCCAACCCAATTCTTAATTCTCATGTTATTTTAGGTCATTCTGAACTGCTCTGCATTACCCTGTCTCTTGCACTTGCTTAGTAGTCCCAAGGAGTCTATTAGAAAAGAAGCATGCTGGACTGTTTCTAACATTACTGCAGGAAACAGAGCTCAGATTCAGGTAAAGGCTGTGAATTTACTTCATTGGGTTTGTTTTCATTTTACTACTTCACTTGTTTTTCCTTCACAAGGAGAAGTAAGTAGATACTGCATTATTTATTTTAGTCCTAATTGTCTGTAGTTTTACCTAACTTGTGTTTTATTTTAAATTTTAAAAGATTACTATAAATAAAAATAGCTGTTATAATTTGTAATAGAGGAGCTGATAAATTTCTCTCAAAGGGATTTGATCAATGCTTATGAAGCAAATCAAAGGATACTTCTCTTGGATCTGACAGGAAGAATTATTTTTCCTTGTGGGATCATCTACTGCCACATTCTCTTTAATTTTGTTTGCATTGTAATAGATGTGTTAAAGTAATAAGCAATTTTTCTTTTAAAAAAAAGTTAGACCAAAACTTCTTGTACAAATCTGTCCATTGAGAAGTGGACAACTCTACCAGTTTGGAAATACTGAGCATTTTAATTGGATAAAAAAACCTCTGTAATGTCATCAATGCTGAGTTGTATTTCTTGTGGAAGCTACTAAATCCTGACTGTTGTTCCAGGTGTCTGAAGCTACCTGGAAAAATGGTTCTGATTGATAAAAATGAGAATTCTGAATCAGAGTACATGTTTTAATATGGTTTTCTTTTTCCCCTCTACTTCAGTCAGAGATGAAAATATTATTTCTTGATGTCATTTAAAATATGTAATAATTTCTCCAAATAGTTTGTATGGTGCCTTCTGACAAAATATTCTTTGCAGACATCACTAGCTCTTGTAGTTAAGGATATTAGTGTTCTGAAATATTTACTAATTGTCATAAAATATTCCATTTTCATCTTATAGGCTGTTATAGATGCAAATATCTTTCCAATATTGATTGAAATTCTTCAAAAAGCTGAATTTCGCACCAGAAAAGAAGCAGCGTGGGCCATAACTAATGCAACATCAGGAGGCACCCCTGAACAGATTAGGTGAGTTTGTGTATGTTGCTGTTTTCTCTGCCTGAGTATCTTCTCTAAGGCATTTGGATTTCTGCATTTTGATTTTGACAAACATAGCAACAAAATCCGAAACACAACTGGAGTTCCCTGAAACTGTACAGGGGCTAAGCATAGGAATTCAGAAAAATCAGAGAAGTACATACTGTAAACTTAGTAACTTGATCACACCTAAAGCTTTCACAGGGTCATCTTCCAGAGCTGATAGTGTATTGCCAAATGCAGTTGGAATAGTCACAGTGTTTGAAAAGGGAAAAGTTGGGGAGGGTTGTTGGGGTGGGATTGAATATTTGTGAAGACACTTCAGAAATTTTAGTGGTTTCTTCATGTATTTTAAACTCACTATTATTTTAAAGCAGATATCTAAACGTTTTCAAACCTGATCAAAATTTTACTGTCAGTAGCTACTTGAACTTCTAGAATAAAATGCTCTCTGGTTTCTCTGAGTACTGTCATTGTAATGATCACTTTGGATCAGTAGTTGATAAATTGGTTTATAAATTACCATATTATTTGGGAACCAGAACTGAAAGTGGTGTGATAAGTCTTCCAGCGTATCTGGGAGATCTGTTGCAATAAGTGCATGCTTATTTAAAATGTAAACAATCCTGATTTTCTCATAACCACTGAGTGTTATCAGAAGCAAGGAAAGTGTGGTGGTCTGGTTGTTTTCTTCTATTTTGGTTGTTTGTATATTGTAAC
This sequence comes from Acanthisitta chloris, assembly GCF_000695815.1. NCBI lineage: Eukaryota > Metazoa > Chordata > Aves > Passeriformes > Acanthisittidae > Acanthisitta > Acanthisitta chloris. Next base: position 13,184 of record NW_008692362.1, read on the forward strand.
ATGTTAAAAATTCAGCATTTCAAAAAATAAAATCTAATTCAGGATCTTCAAATAGTAAATGTGATGTAGTACCATAACAGTAGCTTCTCCTCTAAAGCATAGTTAGATTGTCAGTGTCATGAAGTTGTAGCACTTCCAATGTCCTCAAGGTGCTACTGTGTAACTGCAGGATAATGTAGAACCACTAAATGAACTGTTATTTAGGCAAACATTGCCATTACATATTAGAAACAAAGACACAGGTTATGGCTTCCACAAGTTCATACACAAATTGGGAAAAGGAAGAATCTCAGTATGTTTGGGGGGGTTTATATTTACAGGTATGTCCTTCACTTCTTAGTAGGTGATGCTAATCTCCTAATGGGCTACTAGTGTGGACTGTGTTAGCACAGAGCAGTGCCCAGTGTTCTTACGTGTATCTAATGTGTTTTCTTGGTATTTTTACCACCACAAAATTTCAGCTGCCTGAGAAAAGAACTTTCTCCTAATACCTCTTCTCTTACATTCAGTTAAACCCATCTGACAATCGTAAGTGAAAAGAAATTGAAAAGACTACAGATTCCACACTCCAATTAGGAATAAGCACATTAACTTTTCTTATTAGGATAGGTTATAATGTTAATTCCATTTGAGGCTAAGTTTATCTTTGCTTTATTGCATGTTTTAGAAATTTTTTTGTTTCAGCCACTTTTTTTTTAGCAGCAGTAAGTACCAATGAGTGGTAGACTGGCATGTCAGAATAAATGTGTTGGATTATCAATTCTTCTTTCCCCCTCCCTCTGGTTTTTTTCTGTTGTGAAGGTATTTGGTAGCACTAGGTTGTACCAAGCCTCTTTGTGACCTGCTGACTGTGATGGATTCAAAAATAGTACAGGTGGCTTTAAATGGACTCGAAAATATTCTGCGTCTTGGAGAGCAAGAGTCGAAGCAAAATGGAATGGGCATTAATCCTTACTGTGCCCTTATAGAGGAAGCATATGGTAAGAAAGTACTTCTTGTACATACCTGAACTTCCTTATTCCAGGCTGTACAAACAAAATCATTGTGAATCATTTTGAAATTTGTAGATAAGTTTAATATAAGAATTACTTCAAGCATAAGCAGACATAAAATACTGTAAGATAAGTAATGTAATGTGGTGGGAAAAGTGGCTAAATGCAGCAAACATCTGGATGTTTATCTGTGGTCAGTTTATGAAATGTCCTTCTAGAGAAACATGCTCAGAAGTATTTAAGGCACAGGTGTCCCAGTCTGTTTGAGCCATGCTTTGCAGATGTTTATCAGCCATTCCTAAATGCAGTTTCTGTTACTTTAATACACAGTCCTGTCTGGTACAGTTTCATTGCCAACAGGCTGAAAGATTAGGTTTTGTTTCACTGATTCCCAAAGTTGGATCACTTTTAAGCATAGTAAGTACCAGCAGTAGCAAAATCAACTTTGGCTCATAAAAAGTTCTACCTGCGAAAGTATTTTGTTCTGTTTCTTGTAAGAGCTGTCAAATTAAACCACATTTTAAAGGCAGACTATCAAGAACAGTTGTGGAATTTCATGACTGGACGCTTTTGATTTAACAAAATTAGTGTTAAAATTGGCTTATCATGAAACTGGCATAATTTTTTGATCAGTTTTTGTATCTCTGACAAAACAAAATTGGCAGACATTTGTAGTTCAGAAACTGCTAGTGGCAGTTCTAGTTGACCACGTTGTATCTGATTAGATAGTACTAACTTGCTGTAAAGCAGTCTTTAAATCTGAATTGCCTGTTACAGAGTTTAATTTCTAAAATCAAGTGCATACTTGAAGAACTTTGCAATTGAATATGTGAGAGACCTGAGTACTGAATACTTTAATGCAATTTATTCTGTTCCAGATTTTGTTCACAATTTCGACTCTTGAATGTCTAAAGTTGTCTTTTTTCCTTTACCAGCTCAGCATAGGCTGCTGAAGTTGCAGAGTATAAGTACAAGTAGGGAAAACAGCTAATTCTGTCACCCCTGTTGCTTTGGACTCTGCAGTCACCAGAAGAGTTCATATGAGCTCTTTCTGATCCAACTGAAGTGAAAACTGAATTAACTTAAATAGCTAAACAGTGTTGTATCAACCTAAACTGACTGCAAAACACTTGATTCTTCCAACAGAGCAAAGTTTGTGCCTTGTAGCTTGCAAATTATAAACCTTTGGGAAGATAATACCTTCAAATGTTACGATTAAATTTGAGAAAAGATACCAGAGTGTGCCCAGTGATGATTCCATAATAGGAGGCAGAATTTAGAGCTGGGGAAGACTGAGAGAGTAAAAGAAAAGAAATTGGGATATTAGAAATTGCTGTAGCAAACAGTTTTATGCTACCCTAGTTCTGTACAGATTCGATTTCTTTATAGGCATGGCATATTTCTTTGGAGATACTACAGCCTCTTCCTCCTTAGTTTAATTTATATGCTTTTAGCATAGTTTAAAAATTAGTTTGGACAGAAGAAAATGCAGACTAGAAATACTGGGTTAGGAAATTGAGAATCTGTGATATTGAATGAATTGAGGTGATTTGGATTGCATTTTTTTTATCTAGAAAGTACCACTAAGCTGTTTCCCTTTGAATTTGTCATTCATTTTAGTAACTAGATTTTTGAAAATGTTTTATTTTGAATTTAGGACTTGACAAAATTGAATTTCTTCAGAGGCATGAAAACCAAGAGATCTACCAAAAGGCTTTTGAACTCATTGAACATTATTTCGGTGTTGAAGAAGAGGACTCTAGTATTGCACCTCAAGTGGATGAAAGTCAACAGCAGTTTGTGTTCCAGCAGCAGGAGGCTCCAATGGAGGGTTTCCAGCTGTGAACTACTGACCTGAGCACAGGCATAAAATGTAAACACTTGCAGGGTTTGGATTTTGTTGTGGTGGTTTTTTTTTTCACAGAGGTCTTTTCTTTATGGCCAAAGTTAGAGGAAAAGTTGAATATGTTCTGCAGAAATAGATGAAGAAGCAGCTCATGCACTTTTATATATTGTGTTACAGACAACTGTTCTGTTTTATATTTGTGTTTTTCATTATCTCTCATGTACAGAAAACAACTGTGAGTAATCATGTCTAAAGTAAAGCATTAAATGTGATTTAAGAAGAACTGTTAAGCTAAGACTTGGTAGGATTTTAGGTAGTGGTTCTGAATTTTTTCATGTAGTCTCAAACTTCATATCAGCAATACAGTTACTGACAGTTACACTTTTGGCAGTAGGCTCGACTTGCCCAGTCTCTATCAAATCTACCTCTTGTATTGAAGCAAAAACATTGCTTCAGAACTAAGGCATGAAATAAAGATGAGCTTGTAAGAAGCTGAATTGGAATGTGAAAAATATTTATTTAAATTGTGAAACTTTTATGCATTACTTACTTAACAACACACTGTTGGAGTTTATTTATAAAGTGTATTTAAAGACATAATAGATATACATATATAATGCTAATTACCTAATATAATATTGAATATATGAAAAAGTTTTTTCTGAATTATGTGGGACTATTTTGGAGGTTTCAAATTGGAATCAGCAGAGAGTTTGCTGGTTATCTGATGTTGGCTCTGTAGTGAAAGCTGCTAAATGGCATTAAAAGTCAGCCACAACTGCAGTGCTTTGCCGTGGAAGCAGTTGCTGTAGTTACCACAAGAATGCTGCAGTTATGAATGACAGAGATGGTGGTTTGCACAAATCACCAAGCAGAAGGTTTATAGCTGTCTTCTGTCAAAACCTGGTAACACCTCTTTAGTTTGAGAAACATTGTAATGTTTGCCTTTCTGGTGCAGTAGCTTCTTAAGAGTTTAGACAGTAGGTGTTGTTTTTTGACCAAATATGCTACAGCCACTTGAATTGTTCTTTAAGTTAACGAATTTGGTTTTGTTTTGGTAAGACAATAGAAATACTGCAGTGGAGAATGAATAGTGAGTCACTCCTTTCCAGCTGAAGGAAAAGTTTGTTGTACTGTAAATAGCATTAAGTATGTGGACACCAAAACTAACTAGAAGTTATTGTCATTAAATATTTAGGCTCTACAATATACAGTGTTTGCTGTTAAACACTAAATGTAGAATTCTAATATTTACGTTAACAGTTTTGAATACCGAAAAATGTATGCTCTGCTTTGACTTGCATATAAGTAGTGTTTCTGGTGTATTAGTAGTATATCTCATTTGGAGAAATTAATACTTTGGGTTAATTCTGAAGTATTGCTATTTTTTATTACCTGTAATTAATGTATTAACATCAAACTCCTGGGTTAAGTGAGATCCTTGACATATGAGAGCATTCATGCTTCATAAAAAGCTGCAATCTAAACTCAAATCACTTACCCATGGCACTGTGCTTGTCACTAAACAATATTTTAATGCACTGAAAAATACAGGTTAAAGGTTGTATCATTTACAGTACCATTTTATATTTAGGATTTTTTTTACATGCAAGTTAAGATTCTAATATGTTTCACTTTGATGTTACAGCAATATATTCTATATTGTAATTGAATGTGGGACTTGAAGTGGATTTTCTAAGATTAATGGTCAGTTTTGACTAAGATGTAACCGGGAGGGAAGAAACCTCTTCTTGAAGTCTTTTTAGTGGAAGATAGAAGTGTAAGAAGTGTATATAGGAGTGCTGTTACTTTATGAACTCTGAATAATGAGATATTTTAGCAAATGACACTTTAAACCTAGATTTGTACAGCATACAACAGTTTTGAATAGTGTGATAATACTGAGTACAGCTGCCAAATTTTCATATAATGTTAGGTGATTGTACTTTATGCCCTTTTTACTCTCATAGTTTTAGGTTTTCATACGCCAACCTTCCTTCTTTCCCATCCTTCCCCTTACCCCCATCTGTCCAAGTACAGGGTAACAATCATGGAAATCTACTAAGGTTACTAGCAAATGCTGAATTTCAATGTTGTTCTAGTCTAAGAAAAATATTCAGGTAACAGGGTATTCCATTGTTCCTAACAACCTTGTTTTGATAACAGCCAGCTGTGCCTGCTTTTTATTTGGAGAACCCTGTAAAAACTACATTTATAAGCCTCTCTAATTTAAACCAAATCCGAACTATGAAAATCTTGATTGAAAGACTTGAAAATGAAGAAGAGAGGGGACATTAAAAGTATTTATTTGCTTTGGAATAATGTCTTCAGTTGTGTGGATATATTATTCTATATGTGTGAACGGTTAGTGACTGCACTTTACGCATTTATAGATAAACTATATTTCATGCCTCTGATACATTTAAATGGAACAGTTTAAAAGGGAACTAAAATTGATGGACTTTGGATAATGAAAATAATTATTTAAACTCAACATGTGGTTTACCCTAAAGTTGTTAAAAAATAGTAATGTAGGTTCATTATAAGCTAAATACACAGGATGGCCTCTCCTGTTTTATCACTGGGTTTACATCATACTTTGTTAAAAGCACATAAATGAACAACATAAAACCAGAGATTATGACTTGAGGTCAGCTCTGGTGTACTCATTTTTCAGGTAGGGGCATGAATATATTGATGTTGCCTAAACAGGTGAAACTAGTATGGAGAGAAAAACAAAACTGATATGAAAATCTCTTTCAGTTTGGTGTTTGATGGGGAATCTGAAGTGCCCCGTAAGATTTAAATGGGTTTAAAACAGGGGTTTGGGTGTAATTGAAAGGGTACCATTTGTTCTGCTTAAATGTGAATACTAACTATCTGATCTATGCAACTATGCAGAGCATAAGATTTTTTTACATTAGTTCCCTACTCTTGTTACACTGAATCATATCTAATTTTTTCATCATTGCACTTTTGTCCAAGGACTGGTTCATACAGCTTTTTAATTTTCTAGTGTTTGCTTTAAACACTGTTGCTAGCAGCAATCAGAAAATAGTAATAATGTTGGCACAGAAGTGTTAGCTGTAGAACAAGTTTGCAACTGGAAACTATTTATTGTTGGGCCTGTCTTTAAAAAAAAACAGTAAAGATGCACTATTGTCTTTCCTCCATGGTAAATTCTCAGTTGGCTTAAATTTATTAAATTTTACAACTGTGAATTTGTGTAATAGGTCTGCAAATTGCTGTGTGAAGTTTAGCTGTGACCTCAAGAGTTCACTGAAATCTGGAATGAGAAATTTCAGTTACTTATGTCACAATATCTTCATATAATGTGTGGAAACTAAATTACCTTATTAACTTCAGATACTAATAGTGCATCTTTAAATCCTGGCCAAAGGCCCATTACTGTAACAGAACACATATGAGTAGTATGCAATATTATGGAATGTTAAATCTCCAAATACCATGCAGAAACCAATAAAACCTATTTTACAGATGTTTCTTGTATTCATTTAGTGGTTCAATAAGTGTGGCTTCTTAAAACAAAATGTAAAGGCCATTTTGACTACATCATTGATGCAAATGAATTCAAACTGGCTCATTTTTGTGCTGAAAAACTATGCACTGTCATCAGACAGAAGACTTTCTGGTTTTAAATGTTTTGTAATTCTCTGGTCAGGCATTGAAATAGGTTTCCCAGGGAGGTGGTGGAGTCACCATCCCTGGAGGTGTTTAAGAGGTGTCTGCATCTGACACTGGAGGATATGGTTTAGGGGTTCCAGCAGAGTGGCAGGTTAATGGTTGGACCTTATGATCTTAGAGGTCTCCTCTAACCTTGAGGATTCTGTGATCTAACCAAAGATGCTTGATATTCTTAGGAAACTACCTCATCTCCTTTAAAATGAATTAATGCTTTTAATCATATGCAAAAGATTCTAGCTAATTTTAATTATATGCAACAAATACACTGAATATCTCCCTAATAAGAGACCTTCCCTTTCTGTTTGTGATGCTGTAACTACTTTTATTGTACCCAGTGTGTTCATATTACAGTTGTCCATGTATGGGTGAACCTCACTAATCGCACTCAGTTAATTTTGCCCCTACAAGGACATTCAGCTTTTCATGCAAAGTTACTTTGTCTTTGACTCCATGGCTAGTGCAGCCTCCTTCCGCCACTTGGCCTTCTTTGCCAAGTTCCAGCTTGTTAAGGACTCGTGACGTGCAGCAGCCTGTGGAAGTAAAACATGGACTGAAGAACAGTGTAGTGGGAGTAACCACCCCTGGGAAAGCTGCCCAACCTCGGGAAGGGCCAGAAACTGCTCACATGTTGGGAGGTGACAGAGACTAGGTTAGCTGGAACGTGGGTGCCACTCTTGGTGTAGGTTTGTGTGCTTTTCACAGAATCCCATCATTTTTAAGTATACTACAAAGCTGTACTCACCTTCTTAGCTGAGGCAATCACCGCAAAGCAGGCAACAATTGAGAGGCCAATCATGATGTAACAAGCTTTCACTCGAGCTTTGTTTCTTGCCCTGTCTAGCATCTCTGGCCTGCAATTAAAGTAGTGGAATTGAATCATTACAAAATGGTGAAGTAGCTCTTCAAAGCATTGCAGACAAAACACCACAATTGAAAAATAAAAATAGAATTAGCTTCTGAAATAAACCGCATCAGTTTGCTGTGGTTGGTTATGTACCACACAAAAACTGCATTTTCTGATTCTAATCCATTTCCCATAGAAAAGCAACATTTAATGGATTTAAACTGATTTTTATTTTTTTAACTGGAAAAAATTGCTCAGGCAATTAAGATTTGCATTTAAATGCTTGTGGTAAATACACCAGAAATCATGCCTTAAGCTCTGTTTAAAGACAGTGAAAATTAAGGGGGTTTATCTGTTCTAAACAGGTGGAGAAGTATATGTGATATTCCTTTCATTCCAAATTAATTTTAGAAATCAGTCACTGTCATATCTAACCTGTTTAGATGGTGTAGGCTAAGGCCTTTACAGAGCTGGTTAGGTGATTAAAGCAGAGTTTGTACTGCTACAAGTCAGAGTTTTTAGCTCTTTATTAGCAGCATCCTGATAGAAAGTGGCAGGTGATGTCAACCACCTCACTGTTACAGAAACACACACCTAAACAAGAACAATCTACATGATTATTTTTGCTGGTCACCAGAGGCAAAAACTTCTGCCCTCTATTTGGCAGTACTTGCTGCATGAGAGGTTTTGTCCAGCCCAGCAAACTGCATTGGTTCTACTCCTGTTTCCACCCTCCTGTGTCGTGAGCAGGCTGTGTGCCCCTGGGAACCAGCAGTACAGGAAATAATTAAAGTTGTCCCAAAACTTTCAGCTAAGTATTTTTCCAAGTCAGACATTATACTTGGGAATACAGTTTTTAAGATGTTAATAATGCTGGCTGTGCACCATTTTTCTTTCATAAATCATAACAAAAATG
>NW_008692363.1:0-207 GCF_000695815.1 Acanthisitta chloris
GCAAGTCGGATGACAGAAGCTTTTCTTCTGTATATAAAACAGTCTGAGGTAAGGTATGTGAGTTGACCCAAATGGTGCAAGCTTAAGAACAGCATTTACAAGAGGCAAAGGCAGCAGCCATCCAACACCAACAGGCATTCATAGCAGCTACGGAGATGTGAAGCAAGTGGGAGGAAAAATGTGCAGTTATGGCAGGGAAAAATGCTG
>NW_008692363.1:428-2677 GCF_000695815.1 Acanthisitta chloris
TGACATCAGAATGATGATGCAAAATTATGATATATAAGGCCACGCACACCTTTTGGGGTGGATCCCACCAGAACTCAAGGACCAAATTGCCTCTGTGGGGATGCCTGCTAAGCTACTGTGCCCACACACACACCCCCGAATGTGACTCTGTGCCGGACTGATAACTGTCCTTTAACAATCAGAAATTCTCACAACAAATCCCCCGTTTGTTTTTGAGCAATCAAGATTTGCTTCATGGCTTTACTAATATTTCCAGAAATTAATCTTACAACACATGGTATCAATATCAACAATAAACATATAATAAGCAAATTATTAACCTTATCTTAAGTAAATTTTTAACCCAAACAAAATATATTTTGGGCACCTAGCAGTATTTATACTATAAAGTCTCCCATACATGCAGCTACGCGCAGATCACACAATTTTGGCTGGTTGCTCTGCTTGTCAATACATACAATTCTTACTTATGATAGGTTACAATTTTTAGCTGCATCCCGCTCTTACATCCTGGGAAACTGATAGCAAGGATTACATAGTATATATGAGAATCTAATAAATAGCACTATTCTAGCTTGTTAGCAAAATGACATCTATAAGACAGTAAAATTAAACCAGACCTAAAAACCCTGGCAGCAGGAGAAAACAAGACCATTATAAAGTGATGGATTGAAGACACAGGAATGTGTGAAGATAGAAACGAGGTCAGCAAGACCTACTTTGTGTGTCTCTTTTTTAATTGCTTAAGCATTGTGTGTTTTGTTTAGATTCCTTAAGAATTCCTTTAACTGTTGCTCAAGTTACAGCTCCTCAGCTAGCCAGGCGCTAACATATTCCCCTTTTCTCTTTAAAAAATATAGCTAAACTACGTCACACTAGCAATTACATACATTGTATCAAACACGGTATGATTAATAATAATAGCACAGCACAGTTTAAAACTGGAGTCACTCAATGTCACAGTTCTTCCCATTTAACGGATTTTAAATTTTTTTTCAAAATGATGGCTTTGCTAGACGCATCAATCTTGCCATCTGCCATGGAGGCAAAATGTTTTAGAATTGGAATACTGTTATTAGACCAGCGATTTAAAAGGTTCAAAACATATGTATCTTTGGGAAGTTATTCCTGAGGTGCCAAAGCCCCTATTCCCCTTTTTTGTTTTAACATCACTGACTTCAAAGAACCGTGCGCTAGTTCAGCAGTTGCTTAACCCTCATGGTTTGAGACAAGACAGTTGAATAGAGAAAGCAGAATCTGCATACACAAGCAAAGCTAAACAAGGAATTAATTCACTGCTTCCTACAGACAGGAGGTGTTTAGCCATCTCCAGGAGAGCAGGGCTCTATCATGCTTCCTTGGGAAGATAAATGTCCTCACTTACTGTGAAGAAGTTAACTCTACTTCAGCTCAAATCAACAGATTCTACTCCTTATTCTATACTATTTACATCATGTTGAGGTCCTACACTATTGAATACAATTTCATTAACAACCATTTCTATTCACATTCCTTGATGTAATACACAGATATTATTCCCTTGGCCTATGGACCACCCCTTCAAAAATGTCCACAAAATGTCTGCTCAATTAATCTAGTCCATGACTTCAGGTTCTATCTGTTCTTATGGTCACTCAGGACAGAAGAGGTGGTGTGTTGCTTGGAGTTACCAGGCACAAAATTCAGCTCAGGTCAGGTCACTGCTGCACTTGCACTGCTTCTTGTCAGGCTTCTCCTCCATTGGGTCAGATGGTTCCTGGTGTATCATAGTAATTCCTGTAACAAACAACTCAAATCATGGTTTAAAAAATTTAAAGGTACATCCATTACAGTCTGCATTCCTGGTCCTTTCAGACCAGGCCATCTGGTGTAACAGTGCAATGAACCGTTCTCCTTGTTCCCAGCCTGGCTAGCAACAAGGGGCTCCTGCTAAAGTCCATCATTAGTATAGTCCACATCATAGGCTGCAAGTGGGTCTCTGTTTTATCATGGGCTCATCAACAGGTCACAGTCTTTTCACAGACCTTTCAACTTAATTTCACACAGGAGTTCCAGCCCATCCAGTATAGCAGCACAGAAACAGCAGCAACACCTGGCCCTCTTCCAGACCAGGCACCTCCCCATGGCTGTTACCACAATACAGTCAGGTTATCAGTCCAGAGTCCCATTCAGGGCGGGGGGGGCAGGTACAGAAGTTATCAGGCATCCCCAGAGAGGCAATTTGGTCCTCGAGTTCTGGTGGGATCTAC
>NW_008692363.1:2887-3591 GCF_000695815.1 Acanthisitta chloris
TGTGCTACCATCACGCAGCCCCTTGGACCAGTTTCTTTCCCTTTACATGGGCAGTCTCATAGCTGCTGTGCTACCTGTACAGCATATTTCTCTGCCATAACTGCACATTTTTCCTCCCACTTGCTTCACATCTCCGTAGCTGCTATGAATGCCTGTTGCTGTTGGATGGCTGCTGACTTTGCGTCTTGTAATTGCTGTTCTTAAGTTTGCAGCCTTTGGATGAACTCACATACCTTTCCTCAGACTGTTTTATATACAAAAAGAAAGCTTCTGTCATCCGACTTGCATGGTTTAACTGTTGCAGTCTATGATTCAAGTCATAGCCTGTGCAGGTTTCTGACTTGTTCCATGTGTTTCCAGGCTCCTTTGTCCACTCTGCATGCAAAATGAGGGGAGGAGTGCTCCTCTCCCCTCTGTTGTTACTCCTTTTCCTTCCATACAAACTCATAATTACTATTGAATACACAGAACAAAAACACAAAAAAATCTAGCAAAGACAACATATATCAACTTGACACACACAGAGATACACATACTGAAACTATTTCCCTAACCCCTTTTCAAGGATACAAGTCAGAGTGTAGCTCCCAAATCCTCCCTCTCCCCCAGAACAGCTGATCTACCTGCGGGGGCCCTCCTCACGGGCCGCAGAGCTGCAGTCCTGAAGTTTGAGTGGGGATGCCATAGGCTGAGTTGTTCCCGAA
>NW_008692364.1:0-299 GCF_000695815.1 Acanthisitta chloris
TGTGCTCTGCACGTCCTGCTGGTCTGACGTGTCCCAGTGATCACCCATACGGATCTGGGGTATCACAGGGATCATCCTGCACTGGTCCAGGTTGTCACAGTGGTCATCCCTCACCTCCTGCTGGTGTGGGATATCACAGGATCATCCCACACCCATTTGGGGTATCACAGTGATCATGCCTCACCTCCTGCTGGTCTCACAGTGATCATCCTGCACTGGTCCAGATTATCATGGTGCTCATCCCACACTGATCTGGGGTATCACAGTGATCATCCTACACGGATCTGGGGAATCATAGG
>NW_008692364.1:504-711 GCF_000695815.1 Acanthisitta chloris
TGGGATATCACAGGATCATCCCACACCCATCTAGGGTATCACAGTGATCATCCCTCACCTCCTGCTGGTCTCACAGTGATCATCCTGCACTGGTCCAGATTATCATGGTGCTCATCCCACACCGATCTGGGGTATCATAGGATCATCCCACACCCATCTGGGGTATCACAGGATCATTCCACACTGATCTGGGGTATCATAGGATCA
>NW_008692365.1:0-262 GCF_000695815.1 Acanthisitta chloris
ACTGGGGGCATTGAGGGGCACTGGGAGGCACTGGGAAGGATTGGGATACACTGGGAGGGACTGGGAAGGGATTGGCAGGAGATTGAGGGGCACTGGGAGGGACTGGGAGGAACTGGTGCTCCCCCAGTGCCCCCGGGTGAGTTTGGGGGTCTCAGTCGGAGGGCGACGTCGGGGGCGACGCGCTGAGCGAGGAGGAGGAGGAGGAAGAGGAGGAGGCGGAAGAAGAAGAGGAAGAGGAGGACGAGGAGGAGGAGGGAGAGGA
>NW_008692365.1:419-787 GCF_000695815.1 Acanthisitta chloris
GCGCTGGAAGGACAGTCCCTGGCTCAAACCCGCCCGGAAACGCAAGAGGAAAGAGCCGCGCGGCAAGGATAGAGGTCGGGGGGGTCAAAGTGGGCAGGGGGAGGCTGAAAACTCAGAAATTTGGGGAGGGGGAGGCTTGAAACTCATAAGTTTGGGGAGAGGGAGGCTTGAAACTCATAAATTTGGGGAGAGGGAGGCTTGAAACTCATAAACTTGGGGAAGGGGAGCCTAAAAACTCATAAATTTGAGGAGGGGGAGCCTAAAAATTGATAAATTTTGGGGATCCTGTAGACGGATAAATTTGGGGAGGGGGAGCCTGGAAACAGATACATTTGGGGAGGGGGAGCCTGGAAAATGATAAATTTGGG
>NW_008692366.1:0-268 GCF_000695815.1 Acanthisitta chloris
GTTCCAGTGTGCAGTCACTCACACAGTGAAGTTTTTCCTTGTGCAGGTGGAACATCCTGTGCACCTGTTTCTGCCCATTACCTCTTATTTTATTGTTGTCCACAACTGAGAAGAGTCTGGCTCCATCATCTGGGGGCCTTCCATTCATGTACTTGAATACATTAATGAGGTCCATCTCAGTAATCTCTTCTTGAGGCTGAACAAGCCTCAGCCTTTCCTCATAAGTGAGGTGCTCCAGTCACTTAATCATCTTTGTTGGCCTCTGCTT
>NW_008692367.1:0-278 GCF_000695815.1 Acanthisitta chloris
GAGTCTTCTCGGGCGCGGGACTCTCCTGCGGCACAGGGAGGGGGTGTGGGTCAGAGCATCCCAGGGACGGGGACCCCCAACCTCCCTGTTCGTCAGTGAGGGGTCCTCGGACCCCTCTCCCAGGGTCACACCCCAGGGGACACCCAGACCCCACTGACCTGTCTGAGCAGCGTCAGCAGGTCCAGCTCGCCCTTGAGGCTGTACCCCGGCAGCACCGCGTCGAACTGCTTCAGCCACTCGGAGCTGCTGTCCGGCACCTTCCCAGCCCGTACCTTCTC
>NW_008692367.1:377-1813 GCF_000695815.1 Acanthisitta chloris
TTTTTGGCCTCGACCACGGCCGCTCGCACAGGGCCATCGGGGAACAGCACCTCGTAAGAGCTGGGGATCTTCACACTCAGCAGCTCAGCCATGGCGACCATCACCCCGTTGAGGTTCTGTGACACAGGAAGATGAGATGGGTCCAGGGTGCCCCAGATGCTACCACATGGAGTCACCACCAGGACCCCGAGGGTCTCACCTCCCTGTGTCCCTATCACTCACCTTGGCAGCCGCTGCAGACACTGTCAGCATGACGGAGACCTCACTGCTCTTGCCCTTCTCCCATGGGACACCTGGGCCTGCCGCCCCCACCTTCCCAGGGGTGGCCCCAAAGGGACCTGCAGCCTCGTAGGGTTTCGTGTCGGGGAACACTGGGTGGGGAGAGGGTGGTCGGAGCTGTGCAGACCCAGTCCCACCGACAACCACCCATGAGCCCACCAGCTACCCTGGACCCCTGCAGAGAACCCACTGCTCCCCAGACCCATCTTCCTCACTCCCACACCCCCCAAGGACCATTCCCCTGCTCCTCCAAACCCCTTCCAGCCCAGGAACCATCTCCTGCCCTATCCACATCACTTCCTACCCAACATGCACACTCCAGACTCCCTCTCCCACACTGTACAACCCACTGACTCCCTCCTGCCTGGTCCATATAGACCACAGGCCTCTCCTGCTCTGGTCTGTATGCCCCCCCAGCCCATCCCACCTGGGATGCTGGCCCGAGGGATGATGGGGATGATGGGGGACAGCACACGCTCCTCCAGCTCTGGCTTGGCCTCGCTGAGCAGTGGGAAGCGGAGCAGCTCCTCGCCCAGGACACTCTCAGGGGATGAGGCAGGGACGATGCTGTCAGGGGAGTCACTCTCATCATCGCTCTCCATCCTGTGGGGAAGAAGGTGTCAGAAGCCACAGGGGCTTGCTGTCACCCATGGGGGGGCTGGTGCCAGCTGGGGGCCACGGTCTCACCTGACATCCTCGGTCTGGTTGTGTGGAGGAGTGGGCAGAGCTGCCAGCAGGTCCAGGCTCTTCACCTCCACAGCTGGTGTGTCTGCGTGGAAGGGACAGGTATCAGAAGGGGGTGACAAATGGCATCAAGGACTCAGTGCCACCCGTGCCAGCCAGGCTCACCTTTCTGGCCGTGGGGCTCACGGGCCAGGTCAGCATCCTTGGGCTGCTCACCCAGCTCCTCGGGGGCTGTGACACCATTCACCATCTTCTGCTGCACCGAGGGAGGTGGCGTGGGGGGCAGCGAGGAGGGTGGCGTGGGTGGGTTGCTGAGGTTGTTCTGGGGCGAGACAGTGGGGTGAGGACAGTGGGGTGGTCCAGGACCCCCGGACTGGGGGATTACAGGGGAACAATGCCCCTCTCACCTTGGTGAGCAGCTGGGAGTAGTAGTCGGGGACGCTGTCGAGCACGGCGCTGCCGAAGGCGCCGCG
>NW_008692368.1:0-11490 GCF_000695815.1 Acanthisitta chloris
TCAAGGAGATCATAGGAACGGGATAACAGCTGCTTAAGCACGATAAAGAGTTCGTGCACTGGTTTACAAACCCGCTATTATGTTAATCTGCCGTTGCGTGTGCCTGCCTTGCCATTGCGTGACTGGGGAGGGCGGACCGACCCCCGGGGCAGCTGCCCTGGCCCCGGCCCTTCCAGGGGGAAACTCAGCTGGGGAAGTGGTTTAATAGAAGGCAGCGGAACACTGACTTCCCTGCCTATCCTGGATTTTTCTTTCAAAACTGCATAATTTGTAGGCTTATGCAAGCATTATCTGCTCAGCCGCTTTTTGAAAAGCAGGCAAATATTTAATGCTTCGAGCTCAGGCTGTGATGCCCAGTGTTCACATAACCTTTTGGGTTTCTCCCCATTTCATATGTGTGCCCAGCATTTGATTTGCAGATCTTTAGGAGGAAAAGGCAAGGATGCAGAAGGCAAACTTGAATATTTAAAGCAAGTAAAGGCTCCTTGGAGGAATGCATGCTTTTAGACGAGCAAAAGAAAATGTGTTAACGTTTTTATCTTGCTTGGTTACTATATGATCTTTCAAACTGTCCAGACTTCAAGGCACTCATCTTAAAATACAATAAAAAGTACATATTTCGATATTTATTAGAAAAAAGTCTACTCAAACTAGAAGTAGAATGCTCATAAAAACATTCTGACAATCATTAGCAGGTTTTATTTGGTTTAAAAACCTGCAGGCTTTCCTATGTGTGCAATGTCTAGTGATACCAAACTCCATGCTAACTTTTAAAAGCCACATACAGAGCCAGAAAACCAAATTCTCATTCCAACAGAAAACCCCATACTTAGAAGTGACAAGCAATTGTAGTTTAAGAATGAATTTTCAAAGTTGGATCTGTGAATTCAGTTTCAGTCCATTTTATGTTAGTTTCATTTTTTATGTTGAGAATCAGCTGCGTGTGATATTAAAGTGAAAACTCAGCAAACCTAAAATGACACCATTGCATGGGAAGTTTGAACTTTTCTCTCGTAAAGTTTTCCATTGAGGTCTACATGTTCCCATTTAAACTTTGCTCAAACTGTAGTATCGGGGTAGGGGTGAGGCTCTGTAAAAAAATGATCACAGCAAGAATTATTTTTTAGAAAATCCTTTGCAAGTGTTATGTATGTACACACATCTTGCTTTAAATGACAGGTATCCGAAAGTGCAGGCTAAAATGCAAGAAGAAGTGGATAGGATTGTTGGAAGAGACCGTCTGCCGTGTGCTGAAGATCAGCCCCACTTGCCCTACATCATGGCTTTCTTGTACGAATCCATGCGTTTCAGCAGCTTTGTGCCTGTTACTATCCCACACGCCACCACAACCAACACCTTCATAATGGGCTACCTCATTCCCAAAGACACCGTGATTTTTGTAAATCAGTGGTCCGTGAATCATGATCCAGCAAAATGGTCCAACCCGGAGGATTTTGATCCAACGAGATTCCTGGATGAGAACGGATTCATCAATAAAGATCTTACTAGTAGTGTGATGATTTTCTCATTGGGAAAACGTCGGTGTATCGGAGAGGAGTTATCCAAAGTGCAGCTGTTTCTCTTTACCTCCATACTGGTGCATCAGTGCAATTTTACTGCTAATCCAAACGAGGACCCTAAAATGGACTTTACCTATGGGCTGACCATTAAGCCTAAGCCATTTACCTTGAATGTTACACTTAGAGATACTATGGATTTGCTTGATCAGGCTGTCCAAAGACTGCAAGCAGAGAGAACAGCCAGTGAAAATCAGCTGTCAGCAAATGCCTAAGCAATAAACCTTGCCTCTAAAGATAATCCTTCTCTCTCTTTTTACACTTATAGTTTGTTCTGGAGATCTATTTGGGACATAGCCAATATCACAAGTTATAAGAGCAGGAAGGAAAGCTGCACAAGATATAATTCAGTCCTCTTTTTAATTTTAGAAGGAGAGCCAGGGGACCAATTTAATATATTAAATGATAAAACATAAGCAATTTGAAAGTAAGCCTTTTCTTTTCTAGCTTTTTCACAGAAGTTGCCATTGTAAAGTGCTTCTTATCTACTGAGTGGTTGGAGCATTTTCAAGAACTGTCTCTACAATCCTTTCCACACACTGTGCCTTAACTCTAA
Organism: Acanthisitta chloris; assembly: GCF_000695815.1. NCBI lineage: Eukaryota > Metazoa > Chordata > Aves > Passeriformes > Acanthisittidae > Acanthisitta > Acanthisitta chloris. The sequence goes on from NW_008692368.1 coordinate 2,134, forward strand.
GTTGCCTTCAGTGACTCCACATCCCAAAGTGAAATTTCTTATTAAAAAAAACAAGGAAAGGTTGCTCAGAATACTGCAGCCTGCCTCTGAATTCACTGCTGGAAACTGCCACAGGCTCATGGCAACTCCTGTGTTGTGACTGCTGGGATGTACATTAATGCCTCAATAATAAGTGTTCAAATGATTTTTGGTTAAATGACAATGTAAAGTCTTGCCTTCATCATTCCAAAGTGTTTACATAAATGACTAAAAAAATAAAAGACTTCCTTACAAGCACATGTGAAAATAAAATTCTTATTTTATATGAAAATGAACAGAATGCCCTAATGTAGTAACCATTCATTAAATCTTGAAAGATCAGAATTTCCATGTCACTTAATGGTAAAGGTGCTAATCTGTTCATTAGCATGTTTATGAAGAACATAGATATTTGAATTAGATTTATAAAGGTATAGCTGAACTTGGTATTTCTCTAGGAAAGAGTTAATATCACCGTCCCTAGGTAAGTCCAGTAAAATCCACACTGACCAAGGTATTTAGACATGAGAATTTGGGGGTTTTATATATTAAAACATTCATGCCACAAGTCTCAAGTAAAGCATATAGCAAATAATACTCCTGCTCGCTATTATTCTGTGAAGGTTAAGTGGTATATCCAAAAATAGGTTATGCACTTTTAGTAAGATTTGCTTGAAACAAAGCATCGGAAGGAGAAGTAACGTTACACAGTTTAATTAATATACCCACTAATTGAAGAAAAAATACTTCTAAAATTTTTGTAAGGCAAAGGACATAACATTTAGAAAACACCACCCAACCTATTACTTTTAAGTAGAACATACATGAAACTTCATGGCCTTGAACTGGCTAATGTTTGTACCCACAAAGCTGCGTGTATTCCTCTGTAAAGCAAACAACCCTACATAAGAGCCTGATTTGAAGTTTGTTGGGCACATCTTTGGAGCTGCAGATCACCTTCAATGACATATGAAATCCATCAGAAATGAGAGTACCTCACATGATTTGCTGTGTTCAGCCGAGTACTAAATAAGGTATTAGTAGAGCTAGAAAAAATAAGGGTACAATGCTACACAGTGAAGTAAGTAGCTCTGCTGAGACCTAAGCAGATAAGGATTTGCACTGTGTCTTTTGATAGATGGCCAGTCTTAAGTCACATTGGCAGCAGTGACAGAACTCATACTGATATTGGGAAGAGATGGGTTAACAACACAATCCAGATCTTAAGTACAAGCTTTGCTACTGAGTTTAAAAACCAGAATCAAGTCTAAAAGCCCTGCTCTGTAACCCCACACAGTAGTAATGTACTTGTTCAAAGTCTCTGATTTCATATGGCATCTATCATCTTTTATACAGCTAAATAAAGCTTTCTACAATGTACACAAGGAGTAACCTCAGGTGTTTTTCTGAATCATGTACAAGTTTGTGATATCCCAGAACTTAGCCTATACCTGTGAAAAGCTTTATAAGATACTCAGCATTTTCATATGGAGATCTACATTAGATCAAATGCTAGCAAGACAATTTTTTCTTGTACCTTTGTAAGTATTGTTATTAAAAAATACAGAAAGGATGTAATCTACAACTGAACAGTTGTTCTAATGCAAGGGTCACCAATTCATATTTGAATAAAAACAGCTTTTGCAATTTTGTACTCCTCAAAAAGCTTTAACTATGCATTGGCTACTAATGCAACACGCATACACACTGCTCATGTCTGTCAGGGGGTTACACATTACACAGCTGTTGGTCAAATAATGCCTCATGTAATCTGTGAAGTTACTCAAATTTAGTAGCACCTATTTAGAATGTATGCAGTTGTTTAGCGAGCTAACTTCTATGGTCATTTTGAGATGTATCGTTGTGTTACCAAAATACTAAATAAAATTATTCTTAAACTACCTTTGCTTAGTTTATGAATGGCTTTCTAACATCAAGATAAAATTATTATTTCTGATTTGAAAAGCCTTACTATCTTAGGTATTTGCTCATATAATTTGCACCTTCTTCCTATTTCTGAATTTTAAGGTTTTTCTTTATCCTGCCCTTACATCTTCTCAGGTCTGCCTGCTTATTCATACCTTGCTATTTGTGCTCAGTTTCCTCATGCTTCTTGCTAAGAACATTCCCTGCTGCTTGCCTCAGCATCGATCTGAATTCTCTCATGTCTTCTGCTTTCTTCTAATACCTGTTAATCTCTCCTCAGCCTGCACAATCTCTTATGCTATGTTCTTCCCTCTGGCATTTCAGTTTACTTCCACCTCACCTATTTTCAAGACCACAGACTTGTTTTCCTTTCTTTTTTTTTCTCCTGTATCTAGTGCTGGCCTCTGTATACTCCTGTCACCGGATCCCCATCACTATCCTTGGGACCAATTTGTGCTCTTTTGGCGTTGGTGTATAGTCAGGAGTGCCAGGAATGGAAATCTTGGGGCCAAACAGGCCATAACGTGCTCTTGCAGAGCAACCTCTCACAAAATAAAGGCAATCCTGTGGTGAAGGGTGGCTGTTATTGCACATATAAAATTATTTCTTCATGATGCAGCAACTCCCCTCCACCCCCACCCCTTTGTCTTCTTTTCCTCAGTCTGCTACACAAACCTGTTTACTTCAGAGCTGGCTTAGAAATTACCTTCACATTCTGCCTAACCCCAAGGAAGTGGAACAAAAGCTGGGTAGGACAAAAGACTGGGCAGACAGGTGAGCAATGTTTCCTCTCCTGATCTGAGATATTTTCAGCTGGAGCTTTTCCCAAAGGAAGGAGGACTCTAAGTTCAGGCTGAGTTGGTGAAATCAGATGAAGCACAAGCTGAAGACAACTTAGGAAGACCTCCTAGAAATAACTAAGAGGCTGTGGAGTAGATGCAGTGTGCAGAGATATCCCATGCAGTGCATTCGTGGCTGGGGCTGACCAGTGTGACACAGCATTGGTTCAGTGCAGATGTACTCCCTGGGCAGGAGCCAAGAGCAAGTACCTGCCACACCAACCTGTGACCACTGTCACCACAGCAATACTAGACAAATACGTGTTGCTTTTTCTTCATTAAAAAAAGCACAAAGCATTTAAGCTGCTCTATTCAAGGCAAGGCTTTCCCTTTAAAAGCCTTCATCCTCAGGTTGTAGTGATTTCAATGGGTCAGAAAAGCCAAATTCCATCTCATGCTTGTTTCATCTGTGTATGTGCACATGCACACTTAGTCCATCAACCAGAATTTTAGTAAAATCCTTTCTTCAGGTTGAGATAAGGTATTAAAAAACCAAAACAAACACCAAAACAATGGAAGTAAAGCCCACAAACCTCCAAAAGAGGAAGTCCAAGGAGAACTTAAGCATACATTTCTTGGAAAACCAGTAGCTGTCAGACGATCCAACCTCCAACAAGGAGGGGAAGCAAGTAAGCCAAGCTAGCAAAGTTGATACAGAATATGTTTATACTACTCACGTGTACCACTACATTCCTCCTGAAGCTACTAGGAACTTGCTGGCTTCAGCCGGAGTCAGTTGTTACAGCTGATACACGGCAGTAATATAACAATAAGGAGAAAGGCTCATCAGAACTTGAGAAACAAGCACTGCTATAAAGGGGGGTGTGTGGTGTCAGTCCAGGATCTGTGCAGCAGCTACTGGTACCAGCATAGTCATGGCACTATGTAACTAAATGCAAATCCACAACAACAAATTCCAGCTGGTTTTGCATCAGACCCAGTGTGGGTTTGTGTGTGGAGGGAATGATGTGTAGGTCTGTCTGTAGAAAATTGTTTCAGATTATCCAGGCAGAGCAATCAGACTAGGCAATTGGGAGCTCATGTTTTACCTGAAAAAAGTTAAGGAATTAGCCTTGGAAAGTGAACAGTTAACATTTTGCCTTTGCTGCATCTTTAACTTGGTTAAACTTTACTCAGGTCTCTCGTTTGCCCACGTAACAAATACAGCTTGGGATAACACTGAAGGTGGATCTGTCTTTGTTCATGGATGAAGAGAAGAGCTGGATTCTGAATGGTGCTGTTATTTTGGTATGCAATGCAACATGGATACAGAGGTTCAAGTTTCAACAACCTCTTTGCTGTTTACCACCCTGCATTTTTGCAACTGACTTTCTCCATGTTTCAGTTACTCGTACCAGGCTGGCTCACTTAACTGCCCGGTGAAAACAAGCTCAGTGTTAAGCACAAACAGCCTGGAGCACTTAAGGTGGCTGTACTCAATGCTTTGATAGCCCTCTTTCGGGGCTTTTGGCCAGCTTTTCAGACAGTTCCATTAAACAAAAAATTCTCTGCGTGGTTAGTGTTGCCCTGTCCTTCAATACTTAAAGCAGACCTTGCTCCACCCTGAAAGCACTGAGCTAGAGCTAACCACGTTCCAAAAGAGTCTCTCAACTCCCTATACTCTTGATCTTTGCTGGGTGTTTGGGGACATTGATCCATCAGTATAGTTAACAGGATGCTGTCGCATTTCAATTGCAAATTGGCTGAGAAAGAGAAGGGAGCAGATACACAGGGGACTTATTAAAGGTGCATAAACCAACTGCAGAGCTATATAGGAGTCATTTGCTGGAGTGGCTGAGAGCTGGCAGAGGAAAATATATGTCTGGAGCGTAGGAAGATTCCAGCTAGGAAGGAACTGTGCACAGGGTCTCTGATTTCCAGGAAGAGAGAGGTGGTGATTTTACATTGCTTGTAAATACAAGACACAGTATGCCAGGATTAGGGTGATAAAAATTCACAGGATATTAAAGATAGTCACAACAGCAGCAGGGAACATCAAACTGACAGCACAAGGACCAAACCTTCCCAGGCTGAATATAGAATGAGGGGTTATTTTCCTGAAAAATTTGGATGAACAAAGGATGTTCAAATAATAACTCCTTACTGCCTAATAACTTGAGTAATGAATTTGGGAGGTAGCAAACATGGAAACAAGAGCTGAGAAACTAAACACAAGGGATCAGGCTGTCCCTTACAGGCTGCAGGATTTGAAAACAAAACCAGTCTACAACTGAAAGTCTGTCATTCTCCTCAACTTGGCAACCCCAGGACCTGAGAACAATAAGGAGGAAGTAACAGCTCATGTGCAACAGTCTGAACACCTTTGGGGGGAATTTTCCCCTTGACATTCAGTGTGGTAGAAGAAGCAAGCACTGCATGAGACAAACACTAGTGGTCTAGACGGTCCATTCAGAGCAGTTCTGTGTCATTTGAGCAAGCTGAGCAGGAAGAGGTTTGTATCAGTTGTCTATTCCCATGCTATACAGTTATGTCTTCAGCTGTATCTAGGCTTGCTCAATAGCTTCTAAGGAAAGGATTACGCATATTGTGGAATGCTCCAGAACTGAGTTTTATCTCTATGTTATGGGGATGTTTTCAGTGGTGGCTTACCTTTTGTTGGCAAGGGCAGTTCTATAAGACTAGACTTTGTTTCCACAATCTCCCTTCTCCCAACCTGAGCTCTGGTAAGAGCATAACTGTTACCATGCAGAAACATGCTTCTAATCCTCTCATTATAACAAATGGGATTTCACATAATCATGTTTTCTGTGCTAAGAATAACAGAACATCCTCCACTTACTTGGACTACTCTGCTCATCATAACAGAACTGCAGATGTGGAGTGAGACACCTGGTTCCCAGTACAAAAGAAAGATTTAAGACAAATTTTGGCTTCACAAAGCAAGTATGGTTTGCAATCATCTTCAGAACAGCATGAAACAATACCCCATGCTTCTTTTATGCCTTGTATTATCTGAAAAATATGCAAGCTGCAGTTCAAAGATTTAATCCAACTGTATATCTTATTTTTAATTATACTTTTTCAATCTACAGAGAAAAATCATAAATTGTGGTGCTATTAATCTTCTGTGGTTCAGGAAATTTAAATAACTCAATTCAAGTAAAAGCCAAAAGTGCCACCAGAAATTAAACTCAGACTTCACAATAATTACCCTAATGAAAAATGAGATTCCTAAATGAACCTTTGTCTCATTGTAGCCAAGCTCATTTTCCTTCCCTTCATTCATGTGTTTAGCTGCTGGGACTCAGTGTCATGCTTCAACTTGTTCCAAGATGTTCATCTCTGTTTCTGGTAGAAGTGATGAAGAGCTGTACCTACACTCCTGAATAATATACCCTGCAGGAAAGCTTTCTGGGCACCCCTTCCAGGTGGCACAGAAACAAGAGGGAAGTGTTTTCCACCAGATTTCTCCAGATGAGCATTCTTTCTCTCACATGCCTAACATCCTGCCAAGCCTGCATCTTCCAAGTATGTGAGGAGCACTGGTGTCACAGCGAGCTGAGGGCAGATGAGCCAGTGGGGCTTTGGTCAGAAACATCACAAATAATGTTCAATAAAATTAAAAAAGGATGAAATCCCAGAAGGAGTGCAGGAAAAAAACCTGGAACAGAGAGACATTTAAATTAAGAAGGTTCCCCAGAGAATTACAAGGCAGATCCTCAAGTGACAGTATACTTGAACTGAAACCTTGTACAAAAAATATCCTATTCCTGAATGCACTAAGATACTTAACATCTGTGCATGCAGATCTACAGCACACTGACAGTATTGTCCTCTGCATTTGAAGGATAAGGTACTTCCTTGAAGTCATCAGCAGAGACAGAATAGAAAACATTTGTCTGATAGTGTATTCACTACTGAACACTGTTCAAATATCTTCATGCCTTACTTAAAGCCAGCAAGATTCCTTTCTTATCTTCACAAGCTCTCTCTTACCCTAATACAGTACTTCTCTACTTGAGTAAATAGCTCTACCCTGTTCTCAGAGTTAAGCACATACAGTAGTCTTTATTGGGCATAAAGCCATAAAACTGCATAGCAGAACAGAAAACTTTAGGGGAGTTCTTGGAATAAATAGATTCTCCATCAATTGTCTAAATAGCTGAAATTGTGAAAGCAGAAGAGATGCATGAGGATTGGATATTAAGATAACTCTCAAGAGGACAGATGCTTTCTCATAAGGTTTATGAAAAGTCAGTTAATGAAGTGACTGGACCTCTTTAGCTCTCTTTATACCCCCCAGACTGTATTGTTGTTAGAACATTAACATTTCCCTAGCAAAGATCCAGTTAGCACAGCTACCTGCATCCTTACATTCACATACAATTAAGATCTTCGTGTAATTACGAACAAGTTCCTCCCTAAGGATTTGTCATCCCTCTCTCTTTTATTCAGACATTTCCCTGAAATACGCACAACTTTGGGTGGCAAAAGAATTCTAGTAAATTATTTCACTGAACTCAAGTCATGTGTTTTTATTTTTATTTTTTTAATGAAGATGCCTTCTGGGAAAATCCAGCAAAGCTTGATCATGTGCTAATAGAAGCAAAAGTTCTTCAGGGTCCATAGCAAAGATTCTGTATGTATGGAGGAATAAGTATAGGGAAAATTGGGGCAGTTGAGAAAGTGAGCAGGAAAACACATCAGAGAAGGAGAAATAACAGGCCAGAGAAATAGAAAGAAATGTTTTATTCCTTGCAGGAGAATGAAAACTAGGAAAGAGAGCATGAGCAGCTGCTAATGCTAATTTTTCCCATTCCCAAGTACAAGAGCTCTCCAGGGTACCCTAGGGACCACAGGCTGTGACTGATGAAGACACACACACATGCCCCTGCAGTGGGCAATTCATCCCATCTACCCTTTTATCTCCCCTGACTAGAGAGTCAGCCTGCTTATACCAAACCCCTACTGTTCAGGTTCTTGATGCACCTTGTCCCTCCCTTACTACTCACCATATGCTAGAGACCTATATTTATGTCTGCCCTGCTTAGAAACAGCAATGTTAAGCTACAGAACATCTTCAGTGGCGCAGTTAGATTAGAAAAAAAACAATACTCTTACACTGTTGGGACATATTTCCTTAGGGATTGAGGAAATAAGCCGCTCAGATTTGGCCAGGCCATGTTGCAGAGTCTAACCCAATTGAACTACCTGATGTCACAGAATCACAGACTGCTTGAGATGAGAAGGAACCTCTGGAAGTCATCTGACCGAACACCCTGATCAAGCAGGTCCTCCTGGAGCTGGTCTAGTCATTCTACTTTCACACTAATGATAATAACTACCCACAGCACTATAGGCATTTTCCTTCAGATTTTTTTACTGTAAACAAATTGTAAATAATATGTTCACCACTGGTTCACTTTCCTTTCCACTTGAGGTTAAACCTGTATTGGCACCACCCTGGAAAATCCACTGCTGTCACTAGGAAGTGACAGCTCTTCCTAAGCACTGCCCCTGACTCTCACTGGGTAAGAAAAGCCATCCCTTCACCTTCTTGAGGAGGCATCTCCAGAGGCAGGAAGAGAGAAAGGCAATATAAGACAGCCATTGCTGCCAATCTCCTCCTGTTTTGAGATGGATTTTATGTGATTTTTATGTGCATTTACTCCCTGCCTCAGCACATAATAGAGAGGATCTCTCTGCCCAGAATGGACTGTCAGAGACTATCCTGCTGCTGAACTGAGCCAGTAAGTCATTCACGTCCTCCACAGATGTTTCTGTTTTCTGAACTAACAGGAACCGCATGTCCTGCTGGCTCTCCCTGAAGACCTGGGCCAGCACAAACAGTGAGGGGGGAAGAATTGACTTCAGAAACCAGGCACGTGCTTGCCTGGAGGAGCAGGGCTGGTCCAGGATGCTTCACGAATGAAGGCTCTAACAAAGAACCTCTCCCAAACCACTTGGACCAGTGTACATAGGTGTGACCAACTGGTGAAAATTCCCCCCCACTTTTACAAGGTTTTAATCCTTTTAAAGTTCTAAGCGTCTTTGTTACTTGTGCCATTAAGCACTACATGCAGCAAACTTACCTATAGCAGTAGGTGAAACAGCCATGCAATTTAAGACATGGCCAATAAACAGTGTCCTGTTTCCTCTCTGAGTTTTAGTGCAGAAGCCAGTGTTTATTGGAACGGTGAGGAATCAAAGAATCTAAGCTTTCCCCCTCAGTTTTTAAAACATAGGTTCCTTGTAAAACATTGTTATCTATTCTCGTGTTTCCAAATATCAAAACAACTATGGTCAATGCGCAGCATGTCTTCAGTTGAACCTTGTGAAGAGGCTTTAAGAGAGGAAAAGCTATAGAGCAACACATTTGCAAACACCTAAATCCCTAATCTGGCCATTACATTTTAGTGCCTTTTCTTCTTTTTTTTTTTTTCCATTTACTGAAGATTACGTTTAAAGATAGGAAACAAATTCCAGTTCATGCCAATCCAAATCTGGGCATGGGATTTCAGGCCACTGAACAGCACTTCAGAAATAACTAGAAATTGGAACTCTACATTTTCTTTTCCAGTGTTTGGTTTGTGGGTTTGATTTTTTGTTGTTT
>NW_008692368.1:11518-16546 GCF_000695815.1 Acanthisitta chloris
ATATTGGTCAAAATCATTTGCAGAAGGCTTGCTTTCCCCATCTCCAGGAACATTCTGTTCAGTTATCAAAAACAGGTAGCAAAACTCTACTTTTTTAGTAGAGTTGATTTTTTAGTGGCTTTCTTCTATCTAATGCACAAAAACATGTGTTTACAGATGTTCACCAAAACCAGTTTGATTAAACTGTACTACAGAAATTATCTCCAAATTTATTAGAAGGTACAACTTGTTTTCAGCTAAAAGGCATGTGGTTTATTGCCCTTTTAGTTCTGACTGCTAAATAGCAGCACTGTTTGAAAAGACAGCCTTCAGTGAAATATGACTCTTGGCTAAATGGTTTTCAGTAGCAGCATAGGCTTACACAGTAAAGATTTTGAAAGTCCAGTATTCTTCTAGAATATTTCTTTTCCTTTGTGTAGTTTAGGCCTTTTTTTATACTGCTTCTTTCAAGGTACTGTCCCTCAACCTGCACTCAGTAACTGGCTTGTCTCCTGCAGAGGTCCTTCAAATTTCTCTATTGAAATTTAACTCCCAAGTCAGTTTGACTCCATTCTTCACAAAGGCACTCAGACATGATTAAAGAACAAATTAGAGAGAATCATCACATCCCTATGGTGGTTTAAAATTTAAAAAAAATTAGACCACCCTAATTGCAATTATGCACTTAGAGTTGTCAGCTTTTGACATACAACCCTGGGATCCTTTTATACACACTACCAGAAAACTCCTCTGTCAGTAGCCTGCAAGGCATGACAAAGCCACTTATTTTGTCCAGGAACAAGCTAAAACATGGGGTTAAAGTTCATAATTAACTAAAGCTCCATTCAAAGTCCAGTGATCTTAATGAATATCAGTAAATTTCAAAGGCTGTCAGGTTACTTTCCTCTCCCAGACAAGCAAAACAGCTTCCAGGAGACAAAAAGAGCTTGATCTCTGCCTCCATGCCTCCAAGAATTATTATTATTTTTAATGAAACACATTGAGGGTCCACATTGCTGTCAGCTGTCTGCAACATGGTTTATTTTTAGCATGTAATATAGTTAATAAAAACCAGGTACAAACCTCATCCTGCTTTAGAAGCACATCTTGGAAATTGTGCAGCTCTGCTAAAGTCATCATAGAACGAGATTTTAAGATGCATCTAAAGAGTCATAAACCAAACTGTTCTTAATATGCTATAAAAGAATTGTTTATCTGTGTACATGTATTGAAACATCTGATGTTGCACTTTCCCATTTATAGAGAAAGGCAACTCTGTCAGGGAGACCACACACTATGTCACATTTAGTACCTGTTAGGAAAGTTTCAGCATGATTTTAATTATTTCCAAGCTTGGTAAGTCTCCTTCTGCCTCCTTGCTGGAAGGGTTTACATCAACTAAAATGGAGTATCATGTAAACTCTTTAAGCCCCTAGAAAGCTTCAATTTGCCTCCTGGAAAATTCCTCTCCTTTTCACTGTCCAGCTAAAGCCTTGGTCACAACAGAATATAAAATATAGCTTCACAGGTAGCATAGTACCTAGAGTTTCATCCAGACATCCCTGTATTGCTGTCAATACCTGTAATGAATTTTTTGTGCTGTCTTTAAGAGCTATCCTGCACTGACAGAAAAACCAAGTGAGAACAGATGGGCCACTTGCCTGCAGTTACACCAGACTTGGCTCTTTCAGCATTTGAATCTAAAGGGTAAACATCTAGAACATGAACCTGGTATCTATGTCTGTGGCTGTGTATCTGTCAAGAAATTTGCACATCCAAAACCGAAGAGCTTCATTCATCTCAGGATACCATCTTCAGGAGACGCATTGTCTGGAATCCTGCCCACCTGTACTCCTGGGAGGAGCTCAAACAAGGAGAGATGGGCACAGAGACTACACAAGGGGGAGGTACCAACTTCGCTGGAAGTCATATGAGCATAAGGACAGGCAAGAGAGGCCCTACATTCCACCTTTCACTCCAAGTCTGGTACACCTGAAGACACTGATATATCGTATCCTTGATAATCAAGGACCAAGGCTCAGTTGAAATATCTCCCTCATGTCAGGGTACCCATGGCATTAGAGCCTACAGGCATTTGAGGTTTTTTTTCGGAGCAGAAATACACAAACCAATGCAAAGCAACAACCCTGTGGTGGTGCTTGGGCTTTCAGCTTCAGGAAACTCAGCATTAGAAGTTTCCACATATAGTTACCCCTGCAGAGGGAAAAATCAAGCTCCCAACAGCAGAAGTAATTCTGTTGTTAAAAGCAAAGCTAGGGTTGGAGTCAACCAATCTGCCCTTCACATCTTGCTCAGCTAGGCACAGGAGGCAGCAAAAGGCAGTTACAGGAATATACAAGAAATAGAGCCTCTTAGTCTTCTTTAAAAGAGACCTCAGCTTCTCCTAGCAAAGGGCATTCTTCACCTGAAGCCTCACTGTTGAGTTCGGTCAGCAAGATGAAAGCTGAGAGCTTAATCCATGGTCAATTAAATCACCAATATGTGATTTAGTTGTTAACAAGAACATTCCAATGAGTAGCAGAGTTTGTCCTAAGCTGAGTAGGAGAAACATTCTTGCATATCATACTTCACAGCTGGGATGCTCACCTCTTCTGACAGAGCTTGTTCTGGTGGCACAAGCTTTGCTCTTATTTGTTAATGAAAAAACAGTAGGTGTAATAAGATCACCACTACTCTTTTTCATACTTTTTTCCCCCCTATTGGTAGAAAAAGAAAAAAAAAAGGCCAGATTTATGTCATATTTTATGCTTCCATCCCTTTTGGAAAAAGACACAGACCATATTAAGTAGCCTGAAGCTGTGGTGGGACTGAACACTGCTTTCCCAGAATAAGTCACAGAGATTGTGATACTAGAGAGTCAGCTCATCTGAAGTTTCCTTGGTTCTGAGTGGTGCAAATAAGCCTAAGCTTTCTGAGAGTAGAGGAAGGGTATTTGTTACCAAGGAAATTCAGCTGGTCCTTATAGTAAGATGAATTACATCACTAGGACAAAACTTCAGGTTATACCTGAGCACAACAAATATCAGATGCTTCCAGTATATTTCTGCTCCAAGTTAGGGTGGAGTTCTCAAGCTTTCAAGACTATATCCCCTAGAAGTCATTTAGGCACCTAACTCCCATGTACTCAAAAATATGGATGCATAGTAACTTTGCACTTCTCCAACACTTTTTATGGGAAAAAAAAAAAGAAAGAAAAAAAAAGAAAGGGAGAAAACAGCCTGTCCATAATCTTTCTGTGAAAGCTTTCATGTAAAGAGATACAAATACTGCAGTTGAGTTTAGCATTTTTGCAGAAGGGGAAAGAATTTGGACAGAGCTCTTGCAATAATTAATCATTGAACAATAAGGAGTTATCCCAGAAAAACATTATATTGCCAAACATCTTCCACACAGATGCACATTTGCATTGTTTCTCCCTTGCATTTCAGGAATCAGTAAATAATGCTGAGGCCAATACCCAAACACAAGGTGATTTTAGTAGACCACCTTGTTTGGGACCAACCCACAGTCACAAACAGTTAAATATAATCCCTTAAATTACACACTACTGGCAATGTCTGACAAAATACAAACATGCTAAACAGCCTAGAGTAGCACCCATACACCTAAGCCAAGGGCAATGATGGGATTTACAGGCAGACAAATCTCTTCATTCCCTAAAGATGGGTATATCAGCTTCTCCAATAAATGGGGTCACTGCCAGGGTTAGAGCATGGACTGAGAAAATATCATAGGATGCAGACACACATGCTATGTTAGGTGTTTTAACAGGGAAGGCTGCAGCCCCCAAGGAAAACCACACCTTGCTGTTCCTTCCAGGGCCTGGGACCCCAAGCAGGCTCACAAATTTCACTCCCCAATGCAGAAACAGAAGAGCTAATTGTAACAGCAGCACATCAACACAGCCAAGCCCCTCACCAAACCTCTTGCCAGGGACTCCTGTAACCAAGAAACCTATGTGCACATTTTGAGCCATAGTCCTTAGAGCAAGCCCAGCCCTTCCCTAGGGAAAGGGATGGGTGTTAAGGAGATCCTAGGAAAGTGCTTTGCTAATCCAACTTTCAGCTCCAGGAAAGTGTTCATGTCCCCGGGCAATCTTTTCAACAAAATTGCATCTGAATGCCAAAAATTAAGGAAATGAAAAATGAGTAAAGAGCAAATTAAAATCCCATAGCATTTAATTGTGGAATCAACAAAACGTGGTGTTCCTGGAACAAAATGCTATGCCCCAGGCACCTCAGCAACTGTTGCCCGGCACTGCTGAGCCTCTCAGCGTCCCACTGTCCCAGTCGAACCACAGCTGGGAACCACCAAGGCTCAAAGCAAAAATCCTGGCACATATCAGGGTTTCTCCTTCCTTTCTTTTTTGATGTTTGCAGTACTGCCTTGAATGCAACTGATGAGAACTCCAACAGCTCCAACTTCCAGAAAGCCCCATCCATTGTTGTCAGAGGGGGAACCCCATGGCTGGCGACTCAGCAGCAGTCCAGCATCACTGCTTCCCCACCCATATTCTTGCAGGGTTATCTGCTTATTAGGATAGAGCTACAGGCTGCCATGGGTCTCTGTTTAAGGGAAGCATGGTGCATGTATATATTTTTTAAAAATTTAATTGATGGACATGCCTCTTTGCAAGTCAATTCAAAGGAAATGCTACAGCTACTTTCATGAGGGGAAAAAATGGGTTAATTAATAACAAAATTATAGTTCGAAGTTAACATATTCAATCTGGTTTTAATTGGATTTTGTAAGGTCTTTACTGAATTGTCACTCTGATAACATTATGATGGAAACATAATATTTTCCTTCCTACACCACAAAATCTGCTGGCTCCTCACAACCCCTAAGTTTACAGTCAGTTTAGAAATTGTGGGTTTTGTGCAGTGCAGACAGTGTTCTCTGTCTGGTTTTGAGGGCATTAATCTCTTGTCACTCTTTGCATCCTATTAGAGAGCAACAGAAACCCAGAGGATAAGTACAGTTAATTTCATGGTACCCTACTCACTATTACACCTGAGAATGTTCCAC
>NW_008692368.1:16589-17615 GCF_000695815.1 Acanthisitta chloris
CCTGGATCCCTCTCCAGATCAGAGTTAGAGACTACGTTGAGGGCTTTGTAATTTGGTTTTTGGTTTTAAACCCAGAAGAAAAAATAAAAAAGGGATGATGAATGCAGAGCAGTTTGCAAATGGCAAGTGTCAACTATAACAGAAATGTCTTACAAGACTTATGCAATATTTCTCAAAAGACATCAAGTAAATACTGTATTTAAAAAAATTGCTCACAGCACATAAACAGTGGCATAAAGTGCTTTTCATGGAGCAATCCTCAGAAGGGTGTCCTTTCACACAGAAGTTTTTTTAACCTATTCTGCAAAATTTAACAGAGCATTCCATCTGTGCTGAAAGACTGAGTCTCTCTAAGTCTGCCCCAATACTGCAGTATCAAGAGTTACTCAACCTGTCTCTAAATATGAGATACATCTTTCTGATACCTGTCAATAACAACTGGAAAAACTTGAGCATTTGGGCTGCTTTGTACCCAAGTTTCCATGTCAGCCATTTTATTTTAATTCTACTGAGCTGAATGCTACCTGACTCCAGTTTCCCACATCTCTAGTGTAGCCTTTATGAGGCTCTGAAAAAAGAGATGCTCCACTTAGTTGCAAAAGTTGATCCTAGAGATGAGAAAGTCTTGCAAATGATTGTTTACAGTTGGACCACCAAAAAAGGGAAGTCTGATCGAGTAATGATTACCTCCCCTCAGTTGTACATACTGTATGCACTAAGCATTAAATATATTGGAGGCTGTATATAGGAATAAAGATGCCAGTGCAGGAATACAACACTGAACTAAGGTACCAAACGTGTCTGTTTCTGACTGTCATGTGTCAGAAAAATCAGAATAAAAATCAAAGCCAACTCCAGAAAGGAGGAGTCACAGAAGATCAACACTGAAAAACAGTTTGCCAAAACCCTTGGAAACTGAAGCCCTGAAGACATACACGGCTCTGCTGAGAACTCAGTTTTAACGGGTGCTTACCCTTCTGGTCACAGGGCCTCAGTTGTCTCAGGTCAAACCTTCTGACAGGCCTG
>NW_008692368.1:17655-50037 GCF_000695815.1 Acanthisitta chloris
AAAGCACTTCACAGCCCCTCCAAAGCTGCCTCTAAAGCTCACTGGTTTAAGGTTACATTTTGACTTCTCCTTACTTGGAATATGGCTGAAAATACCACTTGTTTTAGCAAGAAAACTGGAAGAGATTCAGTGTAATAGGGGTGAATGGACCAGCTATTACCATCTCAGCAGGAGCTCTTCAGGGATGCGCTCCACTCTCCTCACACTTAATACCTAACAAAACTTCAATCTTGCCTGAAATTTCTCTTCCCTCCCCACTCCCACAGGAGTTACTGTCCTTTTTGGTGAACAAGTACTAAGTTCAAGAGACCAAAGAAAGTCAAACATACCACAGATGGTATTAAGCAGTCCTCCTCCTGTGTTTCTCTGCAAGTCATAATCCTCACTTACAAAAAAGCACCCTGAAAAGACAAAATCCCTACACCAAACACATAAAGCTCTCCCCTCTCATCCTGCCTCTTCAGCTACAGACTCCCTGGAACCAGATATGGTGGTTTGGGAACCATCATATAGCTGATAAAGATGGGGCTGATGGACTGTGTGTTGATTCCCACTGACTCAGTAACCCTGTTAGGATTCACAAGCTCACAGTTTGAGAAGGCAAGGCAAAGAAAGCTAATACATTAACTTACAGCATCTTTTACCTTTTCCTTTACCATCTGCCGGCCCCAAATTGAACATGATCTCCATTAGGAACTGACAGTTCTAGATAAAGATGAGCCTGCAGGATTATCATCTAGCATTTCCTCTCCAGCACAGAAGGGATCTTGTGTTCAACAGGTATTTTTCCTGTCTTTCCTCTCAGAGGGAGGTCCAATTAAGTGCCGTGGCAATTCCCATTCATGAAGCAGTTTCAGCTCTGGTTTAGATATTAGGATATAAAAGAATGTGCAGGCAGAGTCTTTCTCATGTCTTCACTTCACACCCGGAACAAGTTCTTCACTTGTCAACACTTCACACCCGGAACAACTTCAAAAAGATCACAAAGTAATCAAGTTGCTTATTGTAGCTACAAAACCCAGCAAGTCACATCTATTTTAATTCCTCTATTAAACTTATAGATATGTCTATCCACACAAATACTTTCGTATGCATGTACACACACAAACACAGAACCTGTGGGCTCCATACAATTTCTGCATGAGTAATTACAATTTTACAGTCAAGAAAAGACAGGATGCATACCCATCCTACCAGAGTCAATCAAGTGCAACACAGAAATCAGGGTGTTACAGTGCAGGTGAACCCAATTAGCATGTTTGCCCTTACCCCATGCCATTGTGGGTATACTAAACCTTTGCTTCTCTGCTGCTCCTCACTGTCTGATGCAAGAACAGCTCCTTTATTGAAGTTCCTTCTCTAGTCTGAACTGAAGGATGATACATTCGCCCAAGAATTCAGGAAAAACACATCACCTTTTTGCTTTCATTTAAGGCTGCAGATGAAGCAGATCTCAGGTGGCCTCCCCTTGCAGAGCACTGCAGGTGGAGCTCCCTGGCAGCAGCTGCTGCCTGCCTCACCCCCACCACACACAGCTGCTGTGTGGGTCCAGCAGGGAGAACCCTAACTAAGTGCTGTAAGCAGTTATGGAGGAAACTGAATAAAATACTGGCAGTTAAAATATATCCTATCCCACAAACCCAAGCTACAGCAGTGTTTTCACACTAGTATTCTAGCTGGATTTTCGCACACGTTTGCTTAGCAGTGACAAGGTCTTACTACAGGAATATGGCAGCTCATACACAATGTATTTGAAACTTCTCTTCTACCTTGCACTTTTTTTATATAAATTTCAGTTGGTGAACATGATCAAAACCACTTTTTGAAGCACGGAAAGCAGAAAACCAGCATTTTCATTTCACTGTCACTTGCCACATGCAGTAATGCCCCAGAGGAGGATGCAGTGGTGACTGAGGAAGGCTTTAGAGAATCCCCCCAGGTCCCATGGCAGGCCCTGAGGGGGGTCAAAGCCCAGTACAGAAGAAAGCCTTGCATGTAGGTTACTGATTCAAGTCTTAACATGCCTCCTCGCAGGAGTTACCAAACCTTGGCTACATTTGTTTAGCTGTCCTAGGGACAGATTCCAAATCTTCTCTTTCATCCTAATGCTGGCTGGTGCCATGAGCAGGCACACAGGTTCGTGGAACACACACCATTGCAGTACCCACCACGTGTCTCACACACACTCTTGACACAGGCACAGCAGTGTGAAGCTGGGTACCCCACAGAGCACATATTCACCCCTCCTGCACCTCCAGGGCAGCAGCTGCCAGAGGCTCAGCTCCCTTCCAGCAGACTCCTGCAGCAACACAGCTCCCAGGCCACCAGAGCACGTACCTGAAGGACACCTTTCACGAGCTCTCCGGGAGGCCTTTCTCTGGTCACACGCACCAGAAGTGCCAATTCTCTGCTGCCTGTGCCCACCTGAACTTTGTCAGGGGTGATTTCCACACTGCTCAGCCAGGTGTGCTGCCCCTCCCACTTTGCTGGTGTCCTGGTCCTCAGCTGCAGGTTGGCCTGTGGGAGCTCCCATGCTGCTCCCCACCCCAGTGGCCAGTCTTCAGCTGGGGCACTTGCTAGTACACCTCTGCAGCCAAAGCTACACCTGTGTGTCTGTCCACAGATCCACACAGGCTTTCTGTATGCTCCAAACCAGTCTGGAAACACAGCACCCAATGCTTTGTCTCCCCTGACAGCTCTTTGGGTGCTGATGGAAAGAGAAAAAGAGGCCTGAAAGAGTAAGCCTGTTTTACCTCTTACTGCTGTGTGCGTTCATGTTCTTCTTACATGTTTCCCTTCAAACCATCCAGATGGGTGAAAAAAGCCCTGTCAGCCCCATTTTTTTCAGATGGGGAATAAGTTGTGGGAGAGGTGGAAAAATTCTGTGGTGTGCAATAGGCTACACTGATCACAAAACTCCCCCTCTAGAGAATGAACTAATGCCCCTTACAGAAATTATGTCTGGTGGACAACTAACTAAAAGTATTGCTCAAATGACCATGCAGGTCCAGGTTAAGTAGTTTGGGCTTTATTTTTCCCCTAATTTATTGTTCTGTATTTCTCCCATGGCAGCTGAAAAGATCTGCCTTCTCATTTCCCAAATCAACATGTTTGGTCACGCAGCAGTGGCTGTAAAGGGCACTGAACGCAGTGTGCCACTGGAACAAGCTGAATCAAGTATTAGGATGTACAGGAGCAAATGTCACACAAGGTCATGCAGGTACTTTTTAAAACCTCATGCTGGCACAAAGCCTGGGGCTCACTGATGTCCAGAGGCTGTTTTGCCGTGTTCTCAACAGCACCAGATCATCACAGGTAGGTTTTATAAGGACAGATCACATGAAACTACTTTTTAGTAAGGCATACACTTCTAAAATGAAGAAAATGTCAAATGACTGTGGGGTCATGCTCACAGGTTCATGAAGAGCACCAGGAAGAGTTTTGCTTGAAAGTGCCAATACCCATACACTGGTGGTATTGAACCTAATACACATTCTAGCAGTGCTTTTGTATGAACCCTTTGCTGCCCTTAAAAGTGTTGCTGTAGAAGCATTCTGCTGTTCTAATTTGAAAAACATGTATTTTATTACTGCTTTAAGACTTCATGTATGATTTTATAGGGCACTATATAAGCTGGTTTAGCAATCTGCAAACAAGCAATCCTTAACCCAGAGCCACAGTCAGGAGCTTTACAAATGAATTTTTCATTTCTTCATGAATTATCCTCTTCCAAGATTAGGAAAGCACAAGTAAATCACTGAATCCACTTTGCTATTTGCCACATTTTTCTGAACAAACAAGAACATTTCTCTCTGGGGACTGACATTTCATCAGCTCTGTTGATTACCTTTACCCATGAATTAAAAACCTGAACTTAGTTTTGTAGGTTCACAAATACATCCACATTCATGCCCATATCCATAACACATGTTTAGGTTACAATATTCCCAGTCAATATTGTGTGGCTCTTTTTTTGGCTTATACACGTAGGCAATTCAAACCAGCTCATAATTAATCTTAATAAACAAAACATACGAAGAGAGGACAGACAGTGTTTGCGTGTGTGTAACTTGGGTATGTAGCTAAGTAGCTTACCCCACAGTCACATCATGGGTCAGCAGCACTACCAAGCACAGAGCTCAGATTGTTCATATTCAAGTTCACACTGGATCCCACAGATACTTCTAGAATAACTGGTTGTTTATTTTAATGAAATGAGTAAAATATTTCCTCCAAAAAAAAAATTACTAATGTTTCACATTCTTAGTTCCAGTGCTTCATTTCCCAGCATCACACACGCATGGGTTACACAAACACAGATGGGGCCAGAAAAGCTTACTTCTTCTTGTATTGTCAAGACAGTTTGATTTGTTTCTTCTCCAAGGAACTTTAAAGTCTGTAAGAAGGAAAAGTGCTGGAAAATAAGAATATAACTTAAAGTACAGAAGAAAAATAAAAGGCAAACAATAATGCTGGCCCTTCAGAGTTACTCCTTGGGTTTGCACTGGATGAATGCTGCCATAAAATTTTCCACATTACCGCAGGATTTTCTTATTTGGAGTAGGTGCAATGCATTATTATGCCAACTGAAAAAACCCCACCACAGAACTACCCTCCGGGGAGTCCAGGAAAATTACAGAAAACTCATGGATCTTGCTGGAATTCACAATACATTCCACAGTTCTAGGTACTTCAGACGGAAGGTGTTCAGGTAGTGATGGCAGAAGATAAGCAGATCCAAATAAAGTAATGTGTTTGGGTAGAACATGGCTGGGCCTCTGGTAGCCACTTCTTCATTGGATTTTTTTGTTGTTGGTTTTGGTGTTGTGGGTTTTTTGCTGGGGAGGGGGATTGTTTGGTTGAGGTTTTTTTGGTTGGGTTTTTTTGGGTGTTTTTCTTTTTTTTTAGTTCAGGCTTTTACTACTATAATAATGTGGTTGTGGGTGTGAATTTAGGTGGGTTTTTTTAATCAATCTGGACATAAAACTTGTCACTTTCCTTTCTAGATCATCAGCTACTGACCACTGTTGATCAGCTTCCTAATTCATTGCAGAAGTCAGTATATTGATATTACTGCATAGAAATGAGCATTTCATTGCAAAAGGGAAGATAGTAATTGGAACAAAGTTGTATGAGAGTGTACCACTGTGACCACTAACACAACATGTCTGTAGCCAATTGCTATGAAAAATGTATAACTTAGTTTGTCATTGTGTGCTGCTGCAGAGGGACAATCACAAAAGGGATCAGGACTCAGTGACAGAACCCTTAGCTTCACCTCTAGAAATAAAAATTCTCTTTATTATCAAAGCTGGCAGAACTAGTGGTTTTAACTGTAATGAAGCACATGAATCTGGTACTAGATCAAGGCCCTCTGAACTCACCTTTTGCAAACATGTGAAGAGACAAATTCCCATGGAGAATTTACAGTATATGAGCAGAGACCAAACAAGAGATGCTGCAGTAGAAGAAGTGGAGAAGGTAATGGGCACCACAGCCCGAGCACCATGGCTTCAGGAAGTCTGCAACCCCATCTCCATATGGCTTAAAGGCCCTCAGGGGTTAATCCAGAATCACAGTATCTAGCTCCTCTACGGAGACAAAACTACGGAAGTGACTGTCTGCTCGTGGATATTTTAAACAAAAAAGAAAACATATGGCCCCCTGGAACTATACTTGCTTTTTCTCTAGCTGGTATGACACAGAGAACAGATAGCCTAGGCCTAGAACTAAATGCAAAAGCTTTATTCCAAGGAGCAATTAGAGAATAATTTAGGGAATACACTCCCATTTTAAAGGTTCTCAGATTAGCAAAGTGGAAGCAAGAGTTGAGAATGTTCATGTAGACAAAACTTGAAAAAGCACAAAATATCTTAGCTGTATAAACCAGCAGTTTCTTACCTGTGTGGGGCATTATTCTGAGAACTATCAAAGACAACTTAGAATAATTAAAACCAGTCTTTCCTTTTGTGATTCAACACATAGACTAGTAATGAATGAAAATTAAAACAGAATAGGCTTAATTCAGAAGGCTAAAAAGAAAAATTGGTAATTTCATTTATAAAATCAGAAATTTCATTTAAAAAAGTAAACATGGACTAAAACCACACTTGTGATGAATAAACAGTTAAGAGCAGCCATCATGAGCATCTTTAAATTCAAGTCTTGCAACGTACTGGTAAATGTCTCAGTGAACAAATTCATACAGTAGTCTGGGCTTAAATGCAGAGTCAGTGGGTGCAGACACAGCTCACCAACTTCAGAATCCCAGCAGGAGTGCCTGTTGCTTGTAGGGAGCTGGAGTTTTGCACTTCTCAGGGACAACAAGGCCAGGAGGGATGTTAAAAAGTCATCTAGTCCAACCTCTGCCAGAGGATGAACTGTGCCTTAAACATTGCCAATGTTTAAAGTCATCTTTGTTTAACTTACAAGACTTATGTAAATTATTTTATAATGTTCTCAGGAAATGTATTTCAGGGCTTTGCAAAGTTACCATCAGGATTATTTTCTCCTAATGCCTAATCTGAAGGTAGACAATTGCTTCTTGTGCTATGAACAGGGAATTTGGAGAACAAGGTTTGGGGCTGTTTTTTTACTGTCTTCTCTGCAATAGCTTTACACAAATGTGAATACTCCTTTAGTCCTTGCTCCTGCAGACTAAACAAACCAGATTCTTTCAATTTTTACTTAGAAAATGATGTTGTCTAGCACTCTCATCTTTCTTGTCTCTCTCCACTGGACTCTTTCCAATTAGCCCCAACCTCCCTGAAGCGTGGTGCCTGAAACCAGATATAGTATCCCATCTCAGACCTCATTAGAACTTATTAGGCCTAATTAGAGTAAAAGGTTATTTCATGTGAATTTAATGGGGAATGCTTATTTAATCAGTCTAGTACGAAATTTGCTTTTTCACAAAAACACAACATTATTGACCCATGATTAACTTGCCACTCACTGGAATTCACATGTCCTTTTCCACAGAATTACTGCAACTAGCCAGGTCTCCTCCATCCTCTTGCTGTTAATTACTTCAATACTTTATATTTGCCCTTAATGAAGTGAATCGTACTTACGTCACCTAATTTCAGAAATTAATTTAAATAGCTTCTTGTTCTAATCTATTCCACCAATACAATTTCAGCCTTTACCATCAATAATTGCTTGTAAATGAAGTATCTATTGCATAATCCAACTAAGTTTTTTTAAGATTATTGATTAGCATAAAACTGATTTAAGTAAAGGCCTCCTTATTACATTTACCGGGGCAACAGTGAATTACTAACAACTCCAAGCAAAAATCACTCTTGTCAATTCAATTGAACCATGCTTCCTGCACTGGCAATGAAAATATCAAAAGCAGACTTTACCAAAAGTCCGTTACCAAAATCAAGATGTGTCTCTTTCCAGCTTCTCTGATCACAAATCAATTATCCTTTGTGAATCACAACGTTCTGTCACAGAAGGAATTGTTTGATAGGATCTATCTTTCATGGCATTTTCCTTTTTCCCTGAAATTGTGTATGAAAAGAAAATAACTCTTGATTTGAGAAAGATGTATAGGAACTATTTTTTTCAGAGAATGAATGTTTGTGAAAATCTCCCTGTCTTTACCATGAACTGGTCCATGTTTTCTAACGCGTCAAATAGATCAAGGGAACATGCAGTTGTCCTCATCCAATTTTATTTCCTTTAACAGAAATGCTTACTTCTTCCAGATACACTCCCTGCATCTAGATCAAGATCCTGAATTAAAAGCCAATGAAAACTGGACTTTATTTTTCCACTCACGTTGGTGAATTTTGGATCTATCCAGTGGTGAATGGAAATTCTTTATTGAAACTATTGCTGTCCTACACACTCAGAAGTAGCAGGTCTCTAAGCAGTCTATTTTGAAGTGCAGGTTGTGTTACATAGATGATGTAAAAGGTCAATGATGGACATATGTTGGATTAGGTTCTCCAAAGACACACTGATGCCACCACGCTAGGCAACTTTTCAAAGCCAGAATTCAGAAACTTCATGCAGGTCCTGATACAAATCTATTAAACATGACAGCTGTAATAGATTAATCTAAACCACTTAATTTCATTGGTCTGATCTTTAATATTGTACTTGATGTTACAAATAAATTATGTAATTTATAAAATTTTCACATTTTCATGTAAAACCAACAGTAGGTTTAAAGTAAAAAGAGCTTTGTGGAGGCAACAGCTTTCTTTAACTTCAACAAAATTATAACTTTGTAAGAGTAATGTGTAAACATAAATATTCATGATTTTCTTCTGTACACATCTGTGTAAATTAGTTGATATAAATATAATCTACTATAGAAACATTTTTTGTTTGTTTATGCTACACACAGTTCTATGCTGGCATCACATACTAGTTGATCAATCTTTCAAAGAGTGAGATTTATGCATTTTGCATTCTAACCCCCAGGATGTCCATTGCCAGCAGTGGACTTCATGTTCAGAGAATCAGACTCACAGTGTCAGCAATCTAAAATTAAACTTCAGTACAAGATTATAAATAATCAAAAATGAATGTATTATTTTCATATCATAATTGCCAGATGCTGAAAGGCCATGATCCAAGCCAACCAAGATCAATGACTTTTCCCATTGACTTAGCTGAAATTCACCCGCAGTTTCCAGTCACTGTAGATTCCCATTTTAGTTTTGCAATTTCATTAAAGCACAAAGAGTTAAAAAGTACGTAGTATCAGAGCTTCAGTGTGAGAAGTAAAGCCTCTAAGTCTTTCTGGGCCTCTTTATCCTGAAAGAAACAGACAACCATGCATCAACTCAGATAGGATAAATCCCTTCATTTGCCTAATACGTGCCTTTCCACATTTCTTTACTAACAACAGACATAACACACAACTTCAACAGCCACAAAATGTAAAGCCTGCATAGTAAGTTAATTTATCAGTGAATACAAAAATAAAGTTTGAAGTGAAAATGAGAGCCAGATGGCAGCCCTCCCTTTACAGTTCTGTTAAAGCCCTTAAAATGTTAGCCCACAAATAGCCTGCCTAGTAGACCAGTAAGCCTTTCAGCTCAGGATATAACTTTTATTGGTGCACTTTGCATAAAGTATTGCCTTGCCTTACACTTGATGTAATCTTGCAACCTGACTGCGTTTGGTTTTTCTAAAGATATTTCTGTGATCTTTGCTAATGATTTCTTATGCAATTACTAAGAAAACATTGGGAAATGTAATTAATGGCACGGGTTAGATGGTGGTTTCAGTGCATACAGTCATACCTACCTGTAATAGCCTCCATGGACTGACTGCACCCTCAGTATCTCCCAGACAGATATTGGTGGGCTCTGCCTATGCTACTGGGCCCACAGCAGAGAGGGGCCCAAAGGCAAGTGATCTGCTGTGCTCAGAGACAACACTCTATCATACCTCCTGGTGCAGAAAGGAAAGGCTCATTTAGCCCAACATGTTCAGTGCAGTTTGCATGGGGACCAAACCTAGGTCACAGACTCTTTGACAGGTAACCAGTGACATATATTTTGGCTATTCCATGGATAATCTCTTTGGAAAGGGGTACATGCGTACAAGTATGTCACCACGGTACAAAACCACCATTATTGTACTTAATTTTAAATATCTCCTGGATATAATCCACTTGCTTTACCTGCCACTGCAAAACTTCTAGCTTGCGAAATGCACCTTGGTTCAAACCCACATTTCTAGCAAGTCAGCACCTCATGCCTGCAGGCTGGTTAGGGTGAAAACACCCAACACATGCCCCCGTGGGTGCTTAGCAGTGCAAGTGAAAAGTACCTGCACACCACAGAATTTGTGCAAGTATTTCTAACGACAGAGACTGGTATTGATAATGTCACAGGCAAATCTGAAAGAAAATACTGCAGACAGTCAGTGAAGTAATCACTTAATTTCAGGATCACTTCATTACCCAATCAACCGAAGAGCTGGAACAAAATACAGGACATTTTAAAATATATTTTATGGGTGAAGAAATTCCTGCTTCTCTTTATTTTGGTTAGTTGTCTATAATGTCAAGGAGGAACAGAGAAGAATATTGAGATGATAGAAACCATATGCCAGACATGTCAAACTACATTATATTATTGGTCTGGATTAAGGCATTAATACATTAGCTGGACACTTCTCTTGGAGTCGCTGCCTTACTCCCACTGGCAACAATAGGCTAAACTATCTGCCTAATCATTTATCAGAGGCCTTAAAAGGCACACACTGCAAAGCCAGTAAGCTCTTGCCAAAATACTCTAACAGAAGGAAATGTCACACTGAATTCAGCACCCCTTAAACTCCATGTTACTACAGGCTGCCTGGAGCATCAACCCATTGCTTTCAAAATTTGTACCGATATTTTGATTAACTTGGGGAAAATACACTCTTTTCTGTACTGACTGTGGTCAACATAGGAAAATGATTCTGCATTCCATTAAACAAAAAAGTAAAAAGCCAAATATTGTCCCATGCTAATAAGAAATGGGAAAGTTTAATTGTATCTGGTCCTACTCTTTTGACACTTTTCTAAGGTGAAAATTATAAAGACGCAGGTTTTCTCGTAGCTGAATGGTGTTCAGCATTTCATGGGTTGATGAGATTCTTTATTCACTTTGCAGGTTACAGCATTTTAAAAATACAGCATTATAAAAATTTCCAAACAACTTTGTGTGATTGTCTCTCTCCTTAGAAGCAAAGGATTATATTGGGCAATGAGTTATAAAAGTTGCAAAGGTCCCAAAAATATTGGGCAATCTTCCCTGAACCTTCCTCTGGGCTTAGGAAAAAGCATGGAACAAACCCATGACTGTTCTAAGAATTGTCTGGAGAAGAAACTGCAAACGTGCAAAGCGTTCTACCTCTAGTTTGCCAGTTCTAGACAAGTCCACATCAGTAAAACCAGGAATTATTATTGTAGCAAACTACTTAACAGGCTGTGTTAATTGAGCCAGCAGCTTCCAGTCAATAAGAACTCATATGGCAAAGGCATTGAAAGAAAGGCAATAATGGCATTAAAAACCAAGCTGTGAATGGTCAGTGAAGGGAACTATTATGTCACCTTTGGACAGAGACCTTCCAGACCAAGAGGTGTGTTACACTAGTAGGACAGAGAAGCCACAACTCTGTTTAGTGTACCTGTTTTCAGTTTTAAGGGTGAAAACTTCATTAATGCCCAAAGCTTGACTGCTAATGGAAAGGCAAAGCCATAAATCCTGTATTTGGCCAACACTCTTCCTCATTGATTTTCTGGGTTGGTGGCTTTCTGAGAATGAACAGTAAGGTTGGATCTTTTGGAGGTCTTTTGGGTTTGCTTTTTTTTAAAGACAGGCAGGCTCTGATCTCCCTTTACAGCGTGTCAGGCAGAGGAAGGGGTGCAAGTTGTAGGAGGAATGCAATATACTTGTGTCAGTCCCATTTGTTCACCCTGAGGCTTACTTCAGTGCTGCCTGAATACACAGCCATTTTCAACCCTGACTTTCTACTGTCAAGGCTTACATTTATTAAACACTTCTTATATAGTTTTCAGAGTTGAATGTGAGTTCAAAATGTTCAGCAAAACACTACACAAAAAGTATTCGTATTACAGGGTCAGTGACTGTATTTTTTTCCTCTTCCTATTTAGTTGCTTTTCTTTCATGTTTCGTCATCCACAGGGGATATGCAGAGGAATAAAAGACCTCAGAGGCCAGGGACTGAACAAGGGAAGAGAGAGAGTTGAAAACAAGAGCAAGGAGGAAGAGAGAGCTGGTGGGAAGAAGGGAATGTTGGCTTAACTGGAAGTAGCCTGCATTTTGACAGTTCATTTCTGCTGAAATAAAGTTACTGGTAAATACATATATACACAGACTTACAAATATAAATATGTATGTAAAAATTAAATGGCAATTAAAGCAAAGACAGAAATATAATGATTTTACCTTCCATCTCTGCTAATTATTTCCTTATGCACTAAATACATTCAACCCAGGCACTGCACATGTGTGCACTTGTTGACAAAGTCCCAACTGTCAACAGAGAATGATACACCCCCATGACCACAACTAAAATAGTTACACCAGCCAATGAAAACATAATTGTGTGCAGCCACTGCCAAATCCCAAGCTGACATGCATCCTGTAGGGTTTCATTGAAGTCAGCGGGGCTGCATGGTATATTAAATGAGCTGGGCTGCAAGGGTGGTCCAAAGCTGTACTCTGATATGCGGTAATAGCAATGAGGTGCTGAGAGACACTTCTGCTTTTAGGTACAGCTGTATCATTCCTTCACAGCTCCAGGAGAAACCCTGGACTGTAACAGAAGAGACTCCCAAACATGCACAAGGATCATTAGAGAGCAATACCTCTTGTATGGACAATATAAATCATACAAAGCTAAATGCTATCCCTTCTCAGTTTCATGATAGACTCACAGATGGTGTGGCTGTATTGGCACTAACAATTGCATAACACCATTTTTTCCCTTAGATATTTCCATACACGAGTGCAATCATCCACTTGCCACCTTCTAGATGTACGTCACAAGTTAGGGCATTTTGTGTTCTTTTATATTTTAATATCTTCCTCTGGGGTTAACCATGACTTCTCAAGGCTTTTAGGATCAAGGCAAGTACAGCTTTAAAATATGCAGCTGACAATAATTCAACATTTTCAGATGTTACATCAAGTAGAGGGAGAAATACCCTTTCATACCCAGAAGGCTGGGAATAAACAGTTCACCTAGTTCAAGGACTAGCTGAAAAATTACAAAACAGCAGAATACAATTTAGAATAATGAACAGTTACGTAAAATTTTAGTCTACTAGTTCTTTTCTAACTTCAAATACTAAGTTTCACCTATAATCTGGTTTTCTTTTACTATTGTACACAATCTGGAGCTTTTGATGTTCAAGACTTTCTCTTTCTGCCCAGCTGCTGCCCCTACCATGACACGACCTACAGATCTTCTTTCTGCACAGTCCTTGCTGAAATAGTTTGAACACAATCATGCCCAGCCACAGCCCCTTCAGAAAGATGCCTGTCAGGGCTTTCCTTCACTCTGAACATTGACTCCAAAACAATATATTTCAAAATCCTAGAAGCTTGAATTGGCCTAGCTGCTCTACAAAAATTAAAAATAGGTGTTTGCAAACCTATTTCTGCAAGCCTGCAGTGCACCACCACCTCTACGAATACTGCTCCCACTCTGCCCCTGCATTGTCAGCGTGCCAGTGAAGGAGACAGACTCCACACTTTGAGAAATCATCTGCTGACCAGGCTTCCTTGACTAAGAACTGTGCTAAAACTGTGCTACCTTTGATAGGATGCTGAAATGAATACTTAGTATTAGTCAATTTAGTCATAAATATACTAATCTCAGTATTTATCAGGATAGACTTTATCCTTACGTATGAAACTATGGCACTATGAAAAATATCTTCATCAGGTTTTGGAATCATTTTTGGAGGATGAGAAAGAATCAGCAGACAATGCAAACACACCTTTTGGCAAGAACTTCAAAAAACATGCAGACAGAAAATCAGTCTGATCACCAAGATAGGGAAAAATAGATTGTATTCTTTGAAGTGCAAAATAATGTCAAATATAGGCGGTCTCAAATTCCTTCAGCAACTCTTTAACAAATGCTTCATTTTTTCCTAGCATTTTACAGTTTGAAAACTGATCTCTCTATAATGAGTTTTTAAAAAACATATTCCCTGAGCTTGAAGCAGTCACATTCAGCATAAACAAAACCGCCAATTAAGGATTAGTTTTTTTAAGTATACTCAAAAGATATTTTAATTTTGGGTTGGTGGTAGCTATTAGTAAATTCTTGTTCAACTCCATAAACAGTATTAGTAGGAAAACAATAGCCCAGAATTCGAAGTGGACACAAATCTGAACACTTGCATTATTTTGCAATTGAAACTCCATCGACTTTTGCTGGTCATTTGGAGAACAAATGTGCATGAAATCTAAATCAATGGATATCCTTTGAAAGGAATGACATTTTGTATTGAACTGATGATGTTGAGAAAAGAAAATGTTCTCTTTGATGAGAAAACATCAACATTTTTTATGGTTAATCCAAATTATTCATATAGTTTCAATGGGTAAGTTTTTTTCACAAAAAAGTCATAATTTGTACTCTTCACTTTAAAAGCAAAATTACCCTTTTTTCTCCTCAAAATCTTACTTAGAAGAACAGATTACCACAGCAGCTTCAAATGAGATCTGTTGGAAATACCACAGCAAGGTCTGCTACATATGGCCAGTCTATGGTGGCTGGAGTAGGTATTTCTTGGAAAATCTTGAAAACCCAGATATACAAATGGCCTGTCGTAACAGGAACAGCTGATGGCTGCTGAAATTTATACTCTGACCTCTCTTTCATCCCTCTATAACTCCCACTCTTTTTCTTACAGACAATATTTAAACTGTAATTAATAACGAGGGAGATAATTATGGTGATGTAAAACAAAGTGTAAGAAAATCATATGGGCATGATTTCTCCTCAGCAGCTGTATTCCTGTGTAAACATTCAGCCATTGCTCCTGCCTGTTATTACATTTGCCTCCTCCTCCACATGAGTTTCAGATGTCACTGAGGCTGAAGGCAGAGTCTTTAACAAGCCTCTGCTCCTGCCATTCTACACCTGTGAGTGCCATAATGACCAATTTCTGTAATATCTAAATCTCTCTCACTTGTTAATTTCAACTCTGAATTGCCATCACTTGTAATTGCTGGAAGGATGAAGTGTTTTAAATCAAAAATTATTTTGTAAAACATATACTATGCTTTGGAGAAGACTTTATCTGCATTTTAAGTAAGATTTTCAGTAACTCTCAGTACAAATAGATTTCCTTTGCATTTTTCCTGCTTTGCTGTCTTCACCTCTTCCAAGACTTGGAATTGAACCTTTTTGTAATGTACCTTTTTGTAATGTACCTGCTGCTTTTTAGATTTTTTTTTTTAAATGTCATAGAGACCAGAACCTTGAAATTTTAATAGCTGTCTCTGCTAGGCTGTTAATTCCTTTATGGTGAGTTTACTGTTCCTACAAGCACAGAGCTCATTCTCATGCCCTTGCTCATCTCCAGATACAAGAAAAAAATAATTTCTTGACTATTATACTTTATAATCCTACACTGAGACTTGAATTTTCTACAAGTTCCACCGTTGAAAATACCCAACAATCTTTGTTATAAACAAGAAATTAGCGTCTTATTCTCCTTGCAAGCAAAGCAGTATGAGTTTAACGAAGCGCACACACGCACACGCACACACTTGTTTTGTCTTTCTATATGTGAGACAGATGCCTGTGTTTTCAAAATTAAATTACATTTTTGTCTTCAAATTTTAAAAAAGTAATTCTATTCCATCATGGTAGTCCCCCACATCTGGTTTTGACAGCCCTTCATGTAGTCACACTCACCAAGGCTTTGAGCACACTACAAAGTGACGAGTCTCAGTAAGGGTAATGCAACATCCCCTAGCTGAACTGAGCAGCTGTTAGACACTTTACAATAACTCACAGCAGCTCTGAACATTAGGGTCTCTTTTACTGAAGGAGTGAATGTTTCCCAGGACCCTGAGGTTATCCACCTGGATAGCAACCAGAGAAAAGCAGGACAATTTAATGTCCCATGCACCTCCAGCAGTGAAGTACCACTCTACAGTGTGACAGTATTTATGGCCAAGGAAGGACCATATGATTAATTGGAGGTTTTTGTTTAGAGTAGAGAGGATAGAGAAAGGTCTCTTAAGTTGCACTGTAACATTGCTTTTGTTTTTCCAGATGTAATTTGCACCAAATCTCAAGTATTTCCTTTCGAAGTGAAAAAAAAAGTAAATGCATAGACTGATTAGTTAAAAATATGGCAAACTATTTTTAAACACTGTCCTATTTGTAAAAACCCTCCTGTAACTCTTAACTTGCAGGAGTCCTTCAATCAGACTTGTTTATTCTTTTATCATTTCTGTGGTATCCTTTTTAAGATTCATAATAGGGTTGAAACTGGCCATCTGATTTATTTTTCTTCTTTAATAAGAATTAGCCATGTTTGGAAGCCCCTTTATCCCTTGAATTAAAACATATTCTGTAAGTGGTAGAACAGATGAACAGAAGGGATGTTTGGATGTGCTGCAACAATTCAAGACAAAAATAATATCACTTAACTCGAAATGCTACATGAAATGAATCCTAACAAAACTGTCAAAGAAGTGTCCGAGTTACAGCAGCTGAGAATTTGACCTCAGGATAAAAATGAGCTATGGGCTACTTTCCTGATGCCAAGCACCTCTGGTTCCCAGAAGTCACTGGAAACTGTGGATGCTCAGAAGCAATAAAGAGTAAACCACTGTCTATGATTATTTTTCTGCAGGATGATTTGTGTCATGCAATACTACACAATTCCTCAATGTGGCACCTTTCCAGCAACTTTGTGTCTCAGTCCGCTCCTGATTTTATGCCTTTATACAAATATTTGTTTCTCAGTAGAAGCCAGCATTTAAAAACAATAAAGGAATTCCCCTGCTTGAAGAAAGAGAAAAAACTCACATGAGAAACTATGATTACACTTGGGAATGATGGGTTTCACATGACCGTGACAACATACCACGCTGCTGACAACCTTGAGATCCTATGCTGTGGCAAACTGAAAGAAATCCTCAGACTGCTGCTGACCTGTGCTTTTCTTTCAGATCATGTACCCCCATCTTCTACAAGGCTACAGTCAATAAAGTCACTTTATCAGCATCTGTTTATTACTATCTCCCCAATGTCTCTTTAGTCTTATTACAGTCTCTTCCCTCCCTTAAACTAATCTGACTAAATGCTATTCCTAAGTACAGCTCCAAGCTCTGAACTACTTCACTTCCAAATGTTTTCCCAAAAATCAGTAACAGCCTTTCTCTAACACAATAACCAAAACAACATGTAATATTGGAATTCAGATGGGATTTGAGGTAACAGGATCAGCAGAGTTTGTGTTCCAGATCTCCATTTTACAGTAATTCCTTTCAGCATGCACTTGGTTTTACCCTGAGCTGACTGCTTGGTTGGGTTTTTTAAAATTGAATTACATACTATTGCCCTAATGCCATACTTCATATTTTTCTGGACTCTTTTTTCTAAGCTTAACTCAAGACACACCACAAGTAAACAAGATAAAGGACACAAATCTATTATATCCACAGAATTAGTCCAGACAGAAGAGGTTAAATTATCTCGTCTTCTTCAGATGGACAAGAGGTTTCTGGGGCCCAGTTTTTGTTATTTTTTCTGTCACAAACCAGTATCATTCTTATTCATGTCACCACTCTGCTTGCCAGAATATACACACCTACCCCTCAGACTGCTCCTAAATTCTTGCTCTCACCTCAGGGTCCCCCCACCTTCTCAGGTCTGCCAACACTTCGGAAATGCAATGGGCTATTAAACGGAGAATTTACAGCAGTCTTTCCTATGGTCTGTAGTAGGCAAGCTGAAGGTATATTTTAACAATAAAGAAAGTATAAAGCAGAGTTCAAAGATTATTAATGTCATTTCTGTATCAATACATATTTAAAGAAACAGTGAACTTAAGCAATGATAATTTATGGCTGGTACATACTATAACTTGGGCCAAAAATCAGGCCACCCAGGAGCAGCGGCTGGTGAGGCATGCAGTGGTCTTTCTTCCCAGCAGGAACACTTGACATAAACATGTTAGTGCTCCACACACAGCATTTATTGTCAATCAAGTTACAGAGCTATTTAATGGTCTTTTTCCTTAACTTCAAAGAATTAAATGGGATAGGGCCAATTTGTCTCTGGAATCACCTCTCTCTCTCCATACCACATCTGCTGTGCTCAAAGGGGGTCCCTTAGGCTGACAAAGCTCAGGTTTGAGCTTGTCGTGCTCTAGGATGGGAAGATGTTTCCAGTCATAGGTCAGTCATTATGGAATTTGCTTCTACATGAGATCAGACAGAGTGAACCTTCTTGCCATGACCTGGTTTGCATTTGATAAATTAAATAACTTTTCTCAAATATCTGTAGAAATTTTGTGTCCACATACTAAAAATATTTTTAAAGGGCCTAAAGAGGATTCTAATAATCTCTTAGAACAAACGATGTTCCATCAGACACAACTGGAAGAACTGTGCCTCCTTAACTGCAGTGTGGTTGAAGACAAAGACAATCTTGGGTAACTCATCTGCCTCTGCTGTAGCTAACATACTGCCCTTGACAATAATCACAAACCAGCGGATTTCAGGAGCAGAGGCTGTGGGACAAAAATCCAGAATGTTTTCAACTGAGAAAAAGGTAGCTTTGGGGCAAAATTTCAGCACAGCTAGAGTGACACACTCAGTTGCTTATGCTTAAGATTGTCTAATGAAGTAGGCTGAATTATAAAGAGTGTAATTCAATTTCTGATACAGACAAGTCCCTGACAGTTCTCCAAACAAAGATATTTTTTTAAAGCTATTGATACAGACAACTGTAATGAGCCAACCTAGAGTGGAGGAAAAAGGAAGGTTCTGTGTTCAGAGGGAAAACTGAAACATTATGTTATTACCAACAGTACAATAATGGATGCCAAAGACAAGAGAGCTGTCACATGGGAACAAGTTATCACTCTCAATACCCACCTCATTAGTAACTGAGAGAATTGACAGTGCAGAATCACAGTACTTCAGTGCATTGTTTTTCTGGCCAAGATCTTTATAGCACTGAGAAGAAAAAACATTTTGTTTCCAATCAGACCACTGTAAGAATACCAGAGTCTACAAATCATTATTTTTAAAAGAACTTGGTTACCTTTGCCAAATACACATAATTGCATTTGGAATATCCTGGACGCATTTCTTCTGCCTAAATAATAAAAAACAGGAAAGAAAATAGACATAAAACTTGTGTGATGAGATTTATGTGGTCTGCAGAACATTTTTAGTAATACACTACACTTCCTCAAACATCAGATTGAATCATCCCTACTGTGTGCAACGCAATCTGCTTAGCACTTCAAAAAAACTGATACTGAACACATGAAAATGTTCTGTACTGCTTGCTCTCCTCTCTCCCTATTTGCTTTGTAAAGATATCAGATCATGTTGTAGAAAATCTGTTGGATTCATTCACTTACATGGTGGGTTTGAAGACACTGCTCTCTCTAGATAATTAACATTTATTTCCTCATCAAAGTAATAAGCAAGCAAGCAACCACCATTCAGACTTTGTGTAATGAGTAATGGACTGTGTTCATCAACTTTACAATTACTTCTCTTTCACAGACCTGCATGCTGTAGCCCTGGGTTCACCTTTCCTTTCACATTACCTTCTTCTGAAAAGTTCAGGTCATTAAAAAAGTACAAGATTGTCTTCCTTTTAAACACACCAAGGATGAGGAATCTTGCAAGACTAGTAAAAACCTTACTAACTATCTACTAACCAAGAAGCAGCTTTATTCAACAAACAGCTTTCAGGAGACAAAAGTTTAATCAGGGAAATATATAGTAGCTGCAATCCTTAGAGCAAAGCAATGCTGCCTTCACCTCAACTGCGTAGAATCAAACAACTGAAAAAGAAACCCAAACAGTTGTCTTTTAGACAGTAATTTAATTTTTGTTGCAGCAGATGACTTAAAACCACAGTTACTTTGCAGCCCACCACAAAGTGCCCTGAAGCTAAAGTGAATGTTTCAAATTATTTCTAACACTTTTGGAATTTGACCTTAAAGATAAAATCTCTTAAACTGGGAAGATGGTAATGTATTGTACCATCCAAAATTCAGGAGATCATTCCATCTTTAAATGTACTAAGAACATAGAAAACAAGCACTTTTGATAGTGAAGAAATTATGTCTGTCCAATTCCTTCGAGAAACCTCCTGAAAGTAATTGTAATGATGAAAGTTCCTGCTTTGAATTCAGCCAAGTGAAAAACTTGTACACTTTTCAGCTCCAGAAGTAGAAATTATGCATATAGAAGACACTGAAAGATTGATTTATTTTATTCATGTGGTGTTTCTCATTAACTGTGCATTAAAGTGGAATGCCCTGGAACATGGACCTATATGACAGAACTTTCTCTTCTACTTCAGCTCAAATGTAATTTCATCTCCACAAATAAGAATGGCTTCTACTCAAATTCAATGTAAATAAGATTCAGATCAGAAAAAGAGAAGCATCACAATGTCAAAATTTTCCTTGCCTATGTTAACCCTCCTGCAGAAATGGGTAAATCAGCAATTATCACTATGGTTAATTTGTTTCAATGGCATGTAGAACTAATCTATATCCATCTCACATTAAATTCAATCAATATTAACCATGGCAATTAATTGAAGAATTCCCTAAAACCTAAGAAAGGAAAGAAAGCTAGCCACTCATCTTCAAACTAATTGGAAAACAGTAAAGGAAAAATATTTTAGTAGAGAGCTCAGGGGTGTTTAGGAGAGCCCTGGATATATAACTACTGAACACAATCTGTTGAGCAGACATCTTGACAACAGTCACGTACAGCAGCTGGTAAACAGCCACACAGGAAAATCCTTGGCTAGGACTTACCTTAAGGAAATTCTGCAATGCTTCTTCTACTGTTGAAGTTGGTGGAGTCTCAAAGAGAGCAGCAGCTACTTTCTTTTCAATCCAAGACAACTGAGCTACCTATAATAAAAAAATAGCTAATCAAAGTCAGAAATCTTTAGGGTTGCCTCTTGGTTGCCTCTCAGTTTTGCAGTAAATACTGTCTTGAGTACTGTACTACTTACACAACATGCTTTGCAAAAGAACCTGTAAAGGAATGTTTTATACTGTCAACTTGCCAGCTCAAAGCAGTCTTTTGGATTTTAGAATCCATGAACAGAGATGTTAACAGAGCAACATTCTTAAAACATGCACAGTATGAAACATGACAAAACACCAACATCCTTGGTGTGAGATTATGTGTTCAAATCTCAAAGTACAATTTAGGTTTGCCTTTTTTAAAACCTAAGGCTAGAAATAGTGCTTTAAACTTGTTTAGGTCTTCATAAGACAGACAGCTTAGCATGATAGTCTATGTATTTAACAAATGTTCAACATTATGAAAAGCTGCTGCTACAGTAAAAATGTGACTGCTTTTGGTGCTTGTGTAACAAGCACTGAAGCTGGTGACAATCAGCTTGTTACACAGAAGCTGGTGACAATCACTGTTAAGAAATAGGTTTTTTTTTCCTCTTCAAATCTGACAACACTCACCAAAGACCTCTTCTCATTTCAGCAAGATGGGCTGCTATAAAAGGACATTAGGGAACTGTCATATTGCCACACAACACACATGACTTCTTCCCTTACATACACTGACACCTGACAGAAACTGCTGTAAAATACAAGAGCCACCCATACATAACTGTCCACAGTCATCAACCAGAATGTTTCTCTTTTTGAACACAGATGAAGTTCTAGGTATTTCTTGTTGCAAACTGCCCCAAAAATGCTAACTGCAAAGACTAGAAATACAGGTCAGCACACAATAGGAAAATGCACAGGACCATATTTTCTCATCTGGCCCCAATGTTTCTAGCTACTTAAGAGCAACATTGCGTGCAGACAGAAGGCATCTTGGTCAAGTCTTGCTGGTTGTTTGGCAGGGTCCAGTGCCTTATTTGTTAAGTGTTGTCAGTGTTTCATATAAAACCACTAAAAATTATAATCCAGAGAGAAACAACATTAAGAAAATAAAGCTTTTGTTTTCATTCTCTCTCACACATCCCACTCTCGAAGCTTCTAAGGAAATAAAGTGCTTTTTACAAAAGCTCTCCAGCAATCCCAGAGTTCTTATTCGTTGAAACAACAAGGTGTTGCCTCTGTCTACACTGCAGTTTTCACACTGTGTTACAAACTGTAGCATGCTGTTTAAAACTTCAAATTGTAGGTATGTATATGATTTCCTTCCATATTTCATTTCTCTCAATGCTCTGTAGTTTCTGAGAGAGAGTCTATGAGAGTTATTAGAAGAATTTTTGCAGGAGTATTGTTTTCGTCACACCAATTTACTGCTGCAGAGTTCTCTCTTTCGGAAGAGAAAGGGGTTTTCTGTATTTCTAGGTCCATCACATCAAGATAGAGATAGCTTACAGAGGAAGGAAGAGAGGGGGAAAAAATAAAGGGGAATGTATGTGCTTACACTGTTCTCTGCAAGACCACACAACACCCTGGAGATACACGTACACCGCACAGATACAATTACCACACTCATGTCTGCTGTTATGCAACATTGAGGAAACAAAATTGCAGTTCTCCCATGTGGAGTTATAATTAACTATTGAAAACACAAGTTCCTCCTGGCAGTTGTTTTATTTTCTTATGAGATTTAATCAGAACTGATTTACTGAGGTTTTAGTCTTTATTTTGTCTGGCCTGGGTGCTGCTTTGCACTATTCAAACTTTTTAAAATCCAAACATATATGCACTTGGCCATTATTATTTTGCAAATCCCACTGAGCTAAAATAATGTTTAACAGTGAAATGCATGTAAGCACATTTCATACAAAACTAACTGCAATGAAAGGAGGTTGTAGCAAGGTGGGGGTCGGTCAGGAGGTGGAGGCTGCTCAGAAAAGTGGAAGTGTTCAAAAGACAAGCAGGTGTGGCACTTGGGGATATGGGTTAGTGCTGAACATGGTGGTGTTGGGTTAACAGTTGGACACGTTGATCTTAGAGGTCTTTTCCAACCTTAATGATTCTACGATTCTATGACAATAGTGAGGGTTTTTTTAATGTACACTCTCTCCAGCATTGTACTTTGTGACTATTTCAGAGATAGTCCGAGAGTTCTGTAATGTTTTGAGCAGTCAGACTTAATATGCCACTGGCATGATAAACTCATTGCAGCAAACTCTAGCCATAAATGAAGTGCCTAGTTTACACAAGTTTTCCAGGTTCTTTTCATGGTCAATACAGAGTGAGGCTCATCCATTAGGCAATTCCTCATTATAATTCCTACATTAGCCTGGGATGAATGCTACTCTCTTTCTCTTCTTTGTTTCCTTTAACTACAAAAGCAGCACAGACAATAAATTACACCTGGTGGATGGTTAAAGATAGGTGAGATGAATCCCACCACAACAACTTAACTGTGCCTCACCTGAGTCTGTCTGCACACTACTATGACTGAGGTGGGACAAATGGAAATGACTCTTTTTATGCAATATTTATATATTGTGTCCTGGAGCAATAATGATAAACAGGAAATTATACCCTTCCCCTAAACACACACAGGCACAGTCTTTAATTTGAAATTACTTAATTCAAGTAAATCTTATGCCATATTCAGTGAAATAGAAACATCATTCCTACTATAACAACTAACTTTATTAAGCATTTTCTCTGTGTAAGCAAGCACAGGCAACAGAAACCCTGGCATAATAGTGCAGCTTTGACTTCTACAGTCAAGGTTATTAGAATAGTACAAAGTGTACCTGGAGGTCCATCGAGTATAAAAAGAGTGTAACTGACATCAACTACAGTGGAATCATGACTTCATTTAATATATGTTCCAAAAACGGTAAAGGATAGTGAAAAGTAATAAGCAAAACAGCTACTGCAGCAAGTAATAGCTACAACAACAAAATTAAAGAATGAAGATTGCCTTCGCCCTATAGATGATCTCCAAATGTTAAGTGAGTTTTGGGTTTTTAAGTCTCCTAAACCCTGATGTCAGTCCTGCCAGCAGCCTGAAAATTCACAAGAGCACTGCAAGGAACACTGTTTTTCCACAGAATATTGGGTTTTTCCACAGAATATTGGGTTTTAATGTACTGAGTCACTCAACTAACATCACTCCCCAGCTGCCATACATAAGGAGAACTAGTCCCACTCACTCAAGAGTGAGAAACGAGGGCCTGAGGAACCATCAGCAAACTTCTGAACTTCCTTAGGGCTGGAGCGGAGTGAGTCACTGTGACAGCCTGGCCTCTGCCAAGGAGAGGAGGCCACTCTTCAGTATCCCAAAGCAAACAGAGTTCCTTGTCTCAAACAGCCTCTCTTATAGATTTGTCAAAGAGCAAGCTGTCATCCATTTATTCTACCCAAATCTCTGTTAGTATCAGAGATGGAAGAAAGCCACCCACATAGTTAAACTGCGGCTGACTGTAAAGTTCATACTTGGCACACTCCTATCAGGCCTCTTGTTCCTCTGACAACCCCAGCAGAAAATACAGTTCTCCCATAAGTACTGAAAATAAGGATTTCCTAACATCCCTTTCTCTTCCTTAGCCTGGGATCAGCAAAAATCATACCTGTGTGTATATGTGTATATATATATATATATACACTGAAACACCGACAGCTTTTTTGGGGTTTGTGTTTTGTTTGCTTTTTTATGAGATGCAAACCCTGCTCATTGACAGCTCTTTTCAAATTCCACCATGTTGATACCAAGGAAACTAAGCCACTTGGATTAAAAAAATCATCCATGATTGACTTTCAGCCCTGAAGAATATACTCTTCCAATGTTTCCTTGCTAATAGCTCACTGAAGCCATATCACATTCTTTCATAAAGGAAAATCACTCAATTGATTCAGCTTCAGTAAAATATTAATGGCACCTAATTAAATATCTCTAGATAGTTTCTTCTTCATTGCAATATATGAATGTAAAATTGCATTAAATAATTATGCAATATTTTGACTTCTGGAAGACATTGAGTAACTAGACACCAGTTTTAAAATACTGGTTTCCAACACAAATATTCTCTTTCTTGCCAGCTGAGAAACTATGACAGTCTGCACAGGCATTTAGGTATTTATCCAACTTGAATCAGGCTTTTCATTTTCCAGTTAGGGAAGTATTCTTGCAGAGAACACAGAAGAACTGGATCAATTTGTTCCCTGATGTAACCCAAACATACTGGTATACACCAGAAACAAATCCAACAGGTGGGATGTAACCTGCAAAAAGAAAATCCCAAGAGATCTAATTTTTAACACTCTACTAGCATTTACAACAGGGGCTGATCCAGTTTCACAAGTACATGCTAACTGTTCTGTGCCAGTCCTATAATGGCAAGTAGACATAAGTCTTAACTTGATATTACTCTGTTTTAAAAACTATTTGAAACATTAAAACTCTAAAAAAAACCCACGAACATACAATTATAAGGGATTATCAGATATCTGTGCCCAAAACTCTAAGGAAATGAAATTAATTCCTACATACCATGTGCCACAGATCAATTCACTTCTTGTAGCACAGCAGGTCTCACAAGCAAAATTCAACCCATCATGACATCTAGGAAATGACTGATGAGAATCTTGCCTACCTGACTGTGAAACCAGAAGTAATTTTCTAAGGCAGCTGAGATGATTCTATGATCTTCTTTCTTTTGTATAGCTCTATCAACTTTGTAATGGTAAGGGAAACAAGAAACAGCAAAAATGGATTTTTAGACAAGATGGCACATAACTGTCACTGGCTCTGCATCACAGACAAACTCCAGCTGCTGTGAGGCAGCAAAAATCCAGCTCATCCTTTCTGCTGCACGGTGATAGGACACTTTGCATCAACTTCATTTCTGGCCTAGTAAGAATATCTGCTGAGTAAGAAACTTGGCAGTGCCATGCCATTGCTCTTTTCCAAGGACTGTGTTACACTGAGGAAGGTGAGAAATGTCAGTTAGATCCAAATTCTGGCAAACTCCATAGATCAAATAACTTTTACTAGTAGAGCATGCAGTCTCAGGATGGAGATTTCAGCCTTCTCCATTTGCCTCCACTGTACTTTACACCTAAACGTGTCTTCAACTGATTTTTATTTGTGAAAATGAACGGTAACTCTTAGCTAAAACACTTAAAGCATCCCCTTTCACAGTCTTTTAAAGTATCAAACACTAGTTATCTTTAGTAACTACACTGCTTCAGTAAAAGATTCTGTGACTAAAATTAGACAACAGTACCCTTGGAAGGAATACTTATGGAAGAACAAATATTGTAGTCAATCCAAACTTGACCCCAAAGTCAGTTAGGCTAAATCTAAAAACTAACCTTCTTGCCCCAGTCATCCCTTTTTCTTCTTTAATTCTTTCTCATTGGACAACAAGATTCCCAGCCTCAGTCACAGCCAGATG
Source organism: Acanthisitta chloris (assembly GCF_000695815.1). Taxonomy (NCBI): domain Eukaryota; kingdom Metazoa; phylum Chordata; class Aves; order Passeriformes; family Acanthisittidae; genus Acanthisitta; species Acanthisitta chloris. Next base: position 43,732 of record NW_008692368.1, read on the forward strand.
GAAGATTCAAAACAGAGGGTCTAAGAGGAACTTTATTATCTATTGGTACCAGTATAGAGAAGGGGTGATGAATGCATTTTTCAAGCACGCTGTCATAATCTCTACCCTGAATAAGTATCTGCAGCCAATGCCACAGCCAACAGTCCTCTTTTGGGATAATTAGCATGAAGCACCACAGCCTGTAGAATAGGACGAAGGCATCTGACATGTTTTCCACAAGCTCCTACAACTACTTATATCACATGCATGGCAAAAACCTGTGTCAGTGGATCAGCACAGATACCTGCTCATAGAGTCTGCTAAAACTAATGAGAATATCACCAACTTCACTGGGCTAGGATTAAGATCTAACTTCCATAGTAGTGACTCAAAACTATTGTTTCCAAATTATGGCCTCACCCTGCTACTGAAAGTGTGCAAACCCAGTAAGTTTTTAAGAGCTGACAGCCCAAGAAGTTTTAAAAAATAAAGTTATTCAGTCCTATACTTGCATTAATTTGTACGATGAAAATCAGTTCTATGTGTTTCAGGTTACTATTTTGTCATGGGAATCACAGAAGACAAGAATTTAAAATAAGTGGAAAAAAAAAAAGAAGAGAAAGAGAAATCTGAAATCAATCCTGAAGTGTTTCAGTGGCTACATATGTTTAGGTAGATTGTTTCACTTAATGAAATGCAGGTCAGGTCATAACCTAAAGCAAATGCTAATCTGTGGTTTTAATGTTCAGTAGGGAAGCATGGAACACGAATTTGTAATGATAGAGTACAACAAACCACACATATTACTCAGTCAGGAAGCGGTGGTTATCATGAAAATGTAACAAGAGTCAAAAACCAGTGCAATAAGAACAAAGTGAGGTATACTGAGACTACATGTTAAGTTTCCAAAAGCGACAGTTCACATGAGAAAAAGGCATGAGAAACATCTGGGAGTGTTTGACGTGAATGGAAGCTGCAGTCAGCTCTTGGACACGGCACAGCGTAAAAGTGCCTAAGGAATCATGAGTGAGAAAGATGCTCCTCAAAGGCAGGGCAGCAAACATACTATAGAACAATCTTTAGCAACTTATTTTTGCATAGCTAATGCTGATATTCCAGAATACAGTGTGGCTAAAATCAAAATGCAAAGCTCTTTGAAAAAGTTGCTGTGTTTGCTTATTCAAATCTACGGAGAAAAAACATAATTGCTGAAAGTTCTTTGAAAGTTAAATATATGATCTGAAAGAACTGCTGAAAGATTACTTTGCATTAAGTTTTGTTGCTGATAGAAACAAAGTCTGTGATATATCAAAGCAGGAAGGATAGCCAACTGAGCCCTCAAAGTTGCAGGCTTAAGAATATGACAACTCTCATAGTAAAGCACAAACATCCTTTTTTTAAAAAACTTAATAGCTAAACTTGTTAACCAATTCTTTTCTTTTTTTTCATGCATGAGTACTTATCACTGTGTAATATAATATCATATTTATAATATGTAAATAATAGTATTTCAAAGCACCTGTTGTACTGGCACAAGACAACTTGTATCCCTTGCAAAACTCTGTGGTGAATTAAGGATTTTTATGCCTGAATCTTTGTTGTGACATTCTCCTGGAATTTACCAAGCCAATATGGTAGCCTTGCTGCCACAGACATAATCCCACGGCATTTAAGTGCCTTTAACTGACGTTATGGATGGGGAATAAATTTACCATAAATTTAAGTTACCACCCCAAGGCCACCCAGAAAGTTTGTGGCAGAACAAAGAACAGAAATCAAGAAGTCATTGTTCCTTCCTTTCAAATATCAGTTAGTTTTCATTCATACATTCAGATAAAATCCTGAACACAACAATGAGGGACATGCAAGCACAGCTTACCTTATGTACATGGCAGGAATGGTCAGGAGTTAGCATCATACATGTGGAAGTTAATTCAGGAAATGTAAATGTTTGCTTCAGTTAGCTCAAAATACCTACTTCAATAACATCTACTCTGCCTGAAGTCCCATTATTTAATTAAAAATGCATTATCATTTTCCTGTATACTCAATTCATACATTAGATTTAAAAAACCACAACTTACTGAATAGCACCATCTTCCATTTAGGTAATATAACAAGGGATCTTGAGGCTTAAGTTCAATTGCTTTGTCTAGGTGCTCCTATTGGAAAGAAAATCAGTATCACTTTAGACGTTTGCTTGGCAAAGTATGTTTATATTCTAAGAAGTTTGCTGCAAATCATAAACAAATTCAGATATTCTCTTCTGCTGCAATTTCTTTCTAACAGCCTAAAAATATTAGGCTGTTAGAAAATTAGCAAACCCCTTCCTCATGGAGGGAAACAACAAGCAAAACTATTTAGCAATGTTGCACACAATGCAAGAAGACATGCTGTATTTAGAACACAACTAAGCAACTTTTGTCTTGAAAAGTCAGCAACTTCAATTAAATTCATTTTATTTACAGTAAGTGTTAGGAAACTGTCATGGATCAAATCAGTGAGGAAGCCACTACTCTCTTTGATGGATCTTACATGCCAGCACTCATCACTGAAGCACAGTCCCTTCTACCTTGGAATGTGACTGCCCCAATGAAATGCTGCATGACACAACCCATTGCTACTATAACATGAAATTCAGAAAATAAAATGGCTCTGTTTATAGTGAAACCATAAAACCTAGAAAGTATCTAATGAACTCCTTCTTTCAAAACCCTTTTCATTACTGGTCATGAGTATCTTCATTTCTCTCTTTAATTTAGTAAGAAAAGCTTTTATTGCTCAACCTGAGTTTGAAGGAAAAAAAAATGTTATTTCACCCCTACCAATTGCCTCTCAAAATAAATTTCACTTCAAATGTTTATTTCCCCCCACTCTCAGTCTTTCTAATTAAACCAGTCACAAAAACATCTGAGTTAAACAGATCTAGGAGACTATCATTCTATCTCTGAACTCTTTTGACAGGAGCTATGTTTTCATGCTATTTTCCTAAATCCTTAACATTTCCAATTCAAGAGATTTCAGTAATTGCGAGAAGGAAAACCTCCCTGAAAACACTACTGCTAACACCACAGACACTTTTTAAACTCCATCCTTAAACAGCTGCAGTACTTGTGTTGTCATTTTCCCTTCATTCCCAGCTCGTCCCAGTGCTGGGGAGGGAGAGGGGGGTGGGCTTAGCTTGCTTGGCACAGCTCAGATGTAATTAATGCTCTCTCACAGAAAAGTTCCACCACACTCCAAGTCCTAACACGGACATGACGTGATAGGAACCCATCCCAGGCATTCCCCAGGAATTGGAACGTGTCTGTGCCTCTCACTGACACCCAGAACGGTGAGATACCAGCTTGGAGGGCAAGGGATGGATGGAAAGCATCTAAGCAATGCTGAGGACAAGGAGGGGGAGAGTACAACATGTAACACAAGCAGCTAACTCTAAAAAACACAATTACCTTTGAAAGGACAGCATTAGAACAAATATTGCTTAAGGATAACACAAAGGATGATTGCAGAACTGTGTTCTTAATGCTATTCCCAGAATCCTCACTCAATTCTTATATTTTGTAAGCATGTGATCTATTTGCATACATGAAAACAACTTTTTCACTTTAACTTCAACATCAAAACAGACCTGTGAGGCTGAATTACTCTGTTGGAAAAATCTGTCTTTGACACTATATAAGGAAATAGCTTAAAGGAATAGCTAAAAAAAAAAAAAAAAAGAAAAGAAAAAAGAAAAAAAGAAACCAACAAAACCAAACCCAAATCCTACACAAAACATACCTTAAAGAGATAACCATTCCTGATTTTGTTTTGTACACTTTCAAACTGAGACATATAGCCACACATAATTGCAAACCTGAGAGGGGAAAAGAAAAACACACACACATACTTTTTGTGATTTAAATAAACCTTTGAATCAAATTACAAAATATTTCAATACCCAATTCACAGATTAACACCTGTTTTTTCCATCTCGATGGCAGGATGGCAGTTTGACATGAGCTATACATATCCAGGAGCAGACGAAAACACAACAATAACGGAAACAAGAAGTTTAAATGACACTATTTGGGCTGTCAGAGAAGTGAAAGAACAGGGATTTTTCCTCCAAAATTTTTACCATTTAGTTCAGAGTGTGACACTTACAGACTGGCTCCACCACTGACAGCAGTTTAACTCATCACATTGTGCTCTGCACTGCATTGCACTGGGAACATGAACACTGTCAGCTGCAGCACCTCACCCGGGAAGGCAAACACTTGGGGTGTGCTCAGTAGGAGGCTGTACACACCTCAAAAATGTTCACAGTTGTCTTCTACTCTTCTCAAGCACCTTGCACTTCTAACATTGTTCTAGTATCTTTAAAATGATTTAAAACCATAGACACACATTCTGCCCTAACAGGGTCACTACTGCCATTACTAGATGCCTATTGCTAAGATCATTATTATTTCTATTATTATTACTATGACTATTATAAACTGGGGACACTGATAGTAATCAAAAATGTGAGATCATTTCTATAAAATATTTGTATTGTTAAGCAGGTATAAGTGAATATATTTTCAGAGGTCTCTGCCTATGAAGCCTCAGATTCCCCAAGCAACACTGCTGTCTTATTGATGCTACATCTAAATTTCTCTCATTTTCTTATTACTTCAACAGCCATAGAATCTCTATGCAAAAGAAATCTCTTGCACAGACACCAAATGTGTTTTCTTTAGATCTATTTTCATTGGTATTAAGACAGCTTTGCATTTCAGTACAAAACTAAAAGAACCACCAAAGACATAGTTAGGCAGCAAAAATTCATGTAAAATATTTTTCTAATTTTTTCAGAATTTTGCTTTTGTATTAAATATTTTACAGGGCAGTATAAAATTAAATACTTGATTCCCTAAAAGAGGGAAATCAAGTTGAAGTCCAGAGGAAAACATGGGAGTTATGCAAGAAGCTTATTTAGTTACTTATGGTAAGAGAACCACAATCTGTATGGCACACACAGTTTTTAAGAATTACTAAATATCAGCTTTCTTGAATTTCTTTATATAATGTAATTATTCAAGCTCCAGTGAATCCTCATTAAAATGTCACTGCTAACACAGCTAAAGAAATTATTTTATTGCTTACAGTTATACCTAATGGTTTTAAGTTCGAAATACTCGTGGTACAGGTTTGTTGCATTTTTTGGTCAGTAAGTATTCGCAGGTAAGGCAGGAGAGTCAGCACAACAATAGCAGCTGAATTTGTAAGAGCTCCAGACAGACACTGTTGAGCAGGATGTATGTTGTGACCAATGTGCCCTGGACAAAATCCAGCTAATGGCAGCAGTGCTGCTGATGGAGCCGCAGTGGGAACACATTTCGTATGGGAACGAGCTGCAAGTGAGGGAAAAGGCAAGGGGTGGGGGTCAGGAAAGTTCAGGTATTTAGAAAGAGGGGGAAGGTACTGAAAACTTTATTAAGTAACTCAGGCAACATTGCCCCTATTCCCTTCACTCATTAAGTGCTAATCAGATAAACTCAGCATACCATAGCTAAACGGATTGCTGCTACAAAAGAAAACAATGAAAAGCGAACAAGCTAATCCAGCATCTTGCAGTATTTCCCTGTCTGTGCGTGACAAGAAAGAGGGCCTTAGTTTGAACTAGTTCAAAGAAAAACTTCTACTTACAGCTAAAATCTCTGAGGAGGGAAATCCCAATAAAATTTTCAACAAATTAAAAGTAAGCTAAACTACTAACTTCAAATACCCTTTATTTTTTCAAGGAAAAAAAAAAGTCTATCATGTATTTGCCTCTTTTTTAAAAAAAAAAATTTATACTTTTGAACTGGGCTAGGCAGCCAATCGATATAATGAATTATATGTTTTTTGAGTTGTATGATGCACAAGCAAAAGAAAAGAAAAAGAGCCTTTCCCCCCTCCCCAGAAAATAATTTTAGACATTTTAAATAATTTTCAAAAGAGTTTAAATCACCAAGCAAACTTTACTTTCAATGATGCAATGAGTAATATCAGTGATAGAACCATAGAATGGTTTGGGTTGGAAGGGACCCTAAAGACCACCTGGTTCCAACCACTAGACCAGGTTGCCCCAGCCAACATAATTTCGAACACCTCGGGGCGTGGGGCATCCCTGACTTCTCTGGGCAACCTGTGCCAGTGCCTCGCCGACACGAAAATTAAAAGGAAGAAAAGTAACAGGATAAACGGAGCAGGAGCTAACTAGAAACGCTTCCATCTGTTTCTCGTCAGACTTTGGGGGCACAGCCCGCACGGCTCCCGGGCCACCCGCACCACCTCGCGGGGACACCCGCACACCGC
>NW_008692369.1:0-4165 GCF_000695815.1 Acanthisitta chloris
ACATCAAGGTGAACTATGCTGTCCGAGGAAACCGAGGTGAGTGCAGCTGGGCACAGCTCCCAGCACTGCCTGGGGAGCAGGACAGGAGCAGAGGGATCCCCTCAGAGTGTGGAGCTATCAGGGCCTCTGTGAAGGCAAATAAAGTGAAGGCCCCTCTCCTGCTGAGGGGACCTTTCCACCATTGCTGGCTGCTTCCAAACTCCCCTTCCCATGTGGGGCTGCTTCCCACCCCACTGGGGTGTAGGGCAGTGTCATCTCCAGTCCCACTGTGTGATGACCCACAAAGGCAGCCAAGAGTCTGAGTGAGCTGAGGGTAAACACACGGAACAGCAGAGAGCTCCGGGTCTGGAGGCACCAGGCACCTTTCTCCCTCTGCAGTTCTGAAGGGCACTGTGCTGGAGGAGCAGATCATCGTTGGGACTCCAGGCACCACGCTGGATTGGTGCTTCAAACTGCGTGTCCTGAACCTGTCAAAGATCACCTTGTTTGTGCTGGATGAGGCTGACATCATGATTGATTCACAGGGCCTCTCCTGTCAGAGCATCCGCATCCACAGGTGAGCGTTTCTGTCTGCTGGCATCCCACTTCCATGCTTTCCCTCTCTTTGCTTGGCTTTGAGGGAATCAGTCACCAAAGAGCCATGAAGGAGAGTGTCCCTGTGGTGTCAAGAGGGCTTGTCCAGGGCTCTGGCTTTCCATAAAACCACTGGATACATGGGAAGAGTTTTACCTTGCTTACCTTCCCTTTGGGCCATTACAGCCCTTGGATTGAATCACAGAATCATGGAATCATAGGATGGCTTGGGTTGGAAGAACCTTAAAGGTCATCCAGTTCCACCCCCTGCCATGGGCAGGGACACCTTCCACTAGACCAGGTTGCTCCAGGACCTGTCCACCCTGTCCTGGAACACTTAAGGGATGGAGCAGCCACAGCTTCTCTGAGCAACCTGTGCCAGTGCCTCAGCACCCTCACAGGGTCAAATTCTTCCCAATATCCATCTATCCTTGCCCTCTGGCAGTGGGAAGCCATTCCCCCTAGTCCTGGCACTCCCTGCTGCTGTAAAAAGTCCCTCTCTGTCTCTGTTATAAGCCCCCTTGGCTTCCGTTTCCATTGAAGCCAACACAAAATACCTTAAATTAGGGTTTGTGTCCTCCTGGGCAGCAGTCTCTCTCCAGGTCTGATGGGCCTTTTCCCTGCACCAGGGCTCTTCCCAAGAGCTGCCAAGTGCTGCTGTTCTCAGCCACCTACAAGGAACCTGTGAGGGCTTTCGCCGAGCGGATCGTCTTCAATCCCATCGTGATCAAGCTGCGTGAGGAGGAGCTCACCCTGAGCAACATCAGGCAGTTCTTCATGGTGTGCAATAGCTCGGATGAGCAGTATGAGGCTCTCTGCAACGTCTACGGCAGCTTCACCATTGGCCAGGCAATGATCTTCTGCCAGGTAACACTGCCTGGGAGAGCCACAGGGATAGCAGGAATTGGGCATTTTACAGTGTGGACACAGGGGCTTGCTCCCAAGACTCCCAAAATGAAGGAGCATAGAATCATAGAGCCATCAAGGTTGGAGGAGACCTCTAAGAGAATTAAGTCCAACCATTAACCTGTCACTGCTGTAGCTCCTGAACCCTAAACCAGAAACACTCCCAGGGATGGTGACTCCACCACCTCCTTGGGCAATATTCCAATGCCTGACCACGCTAACAGGGGAAAAATGTTCCCTAGTATCTAGTCTGACTCTGCCCTGTCTCAACTCAAGGCCATTCCCTCTAGTCCTGTCCCTGCAGCAACAGCAGGAGAGACATCCCCCACCTCTCTTAACCCCTGTCAGGGAGTTGGAGAGAGCCATGAGATCACCCCTGAGCCTCTTCTCAAGCCTACCAAGCCCAACTCCCTCAGCCTTTCCTCATATGACATTCATCATGCACCCCAGGGGGGTGTTGGAAACCGCCGGGAGCTCTCTCAGAAGGAGCAGAGGACTTGGGAGTGGGGAATTTTTGGCCTCAGCCTCTCCCTGTGTGTCCAGACCCGTAGGCTCACGGAGTGGCTGTCAGGGCAGTTGAGCCAGGATGGGCACCACGTGTCCATCCTGACAGGGGACCTGACAGTAACCCAGCGAGCCAGCGTCATCCAGCGCTTCCGCGAGGGCAAGGAGAAGGTCCTCATCGCCACCAACGTCTGTGCCAGAGGTATCCTGGGAAACCCAGCGCCCCTCCAAAGGCCCAGAACGCTCCAGGGCCTGTGGTTCTTCCACATGGGCTTGAGCAGTGGATCCCTTTCCACAGCCCCTTTCCCACTCTTCCAGGGATTGATGTGCAGCAGGTCACCACAGTGGTGAACTTTGGCCTCCCCATGGATCAGGACGGAGAGCCAGATTTCGAGACATACCTGCACCGCATCGGGAGGACGGGACGCTTCGGGCATCGCGGCATCGCCTTGAGCTTCGTGGAGAGCCAGAGCGTGGGGCTCGTGCGGAAGATAGAGGAGCATTTCCGTGAGTATCTGTATGGATCCACCACTCCAGGAGTGGAGCTCAGGGGTGACCTGACCACTCTCTGCAACTCCCTGACAGGAGGTTATAACCAGGTGGGGTCAGGCTCTGCTCCCAGGGAACAAACAACAAGACAAGAGGACATAGTCTCAAGCTGCACCAAAGGAAGTTTAAGTTGGACATTAGGAAGAATTTCTTCCCAGAAGGGGTGATTAGGCACTGGAATGTGCTGCCCAGGGGGATGGTGGAGTCACCATTCCTAGAGGTGTTTAAGGAGGGACTGGAGGTGGCACTTAGTGCCATGGTCTAGTTGACATGGTGGTGTCAGGTCATAGCTTGGACTTGATCTCAGAGGTCTTTTCCAGCCCGATTGATTCTGTGTTTCAGTGATTCTTGCTGGGCTGCTCCTCTCCCCAGGGCTCATCCTGCTGGGAACAGGTGGCAGATGCAGCTTTTAGGGTGTTTTTTTGCTCCCCAGCAGCCAAATTTTCCAAGAAAGGGCCCTGGAGGTGGTGTGTGACTTGCAAGAGATGGTGCCAGCACCCAGGATGCCTCAGCACCTCCTTTGTTTCCCTCCTTCAGGCATTTTTTCTGCCTTTCCCTGCAAGTCCTTGTCCCGGGGGACCCGATGCCCCGGTTCAGCCCAACCCTGGCTGTGGGAGAGGAGCTGTCAGCTGTAGAAGTCTTTCCTGAATGGAAATCGATTGTCACTCATCAACATCAAGAGGATTTTTGTGGGATTTGCCAGATGCCGTGGCTGCACCGGTGTCTTTTCGAATCCTGGTGCCTGTTGTCCCTGTGATTTTTAGGGCAAAGGAGATTATTGAAACCTTTTGGTGGTGGACAGAAGATTGCATCCCTTCCTCAGCTGTGGCCTCAGAGCTGCTCAGCCCTCTTGGTCCCTTTGAATTTCCTCTTGTCCTTTAAGCACTGACTGAGCCCATGGTAGACACTGGGCAGGGTGAGTGCGACCCAGATAGTCTGGTGAAGATTGTTCCTGAGCAGCTGTAGCCATGAGCAGCTGGAATAATGGGGATATGGATGAGTCTGATGGCAGCTGTGGCCAGAACGAGCTGAAGGATCCTGTTGTGAGGATGAAAATCCAGCTGGATGAATGCCTGAAGATGACCTGTGGTTTTTCACACTGTGACGTTGTGGTTTGAGGATAGGAGCCTTCCCTGTCCTGCGTGGCTGTGGAGGTGGGAGCACATCCATAGGCTGGGGCTGACATGCTGCTTCCTTGGGGCTGCTTCGCTCTTGCTGCTGCTGCCCTGATCCAGTTCCCCTGTGCTTCCTCCCAGCTGACTTTCCTGCAGAGGGAAATGCTATAGCAAGTGCTCCGGGCGCTTCCGAGCCAGCACGGGGCATGCAGGCAGCACGGACACCGGCTCAGCTGGGGGACAAGGTCTGCTTTTACCTCCTGACAGTTGTTTTTTCCATCCTGCAGAGACCAAGATCAGGCAGCTGGACCCGTACGACTTCGATGAGCTCGAGAAGCTTGCAGCTGAGTGAGGAGCTTGCCGCTGAGTGAGGAGTGGGGATTCACTCCCCCAAATCCGAGTTTTGGTTCAAAACAGTTAAAGGGGGAACACCTCCCGGTTCTCTTTTATTCTCCCGGAGTGTTGGTTTTTGTTGTGATGCCTGAGAAGGGGCCTCGTCTCGCTAGATGGCAGCAGGA
>NW_008692369.1:4200-5082 GCF_000695815.1 Acanthisitta chloris
AGCAAGGAGAGGGGTTGGATCCCAAGGCTCGAAATCCAAGTGTTTGGGGTCCCAGCAGTGTGGAGAGAGAGGTTGGACCCTGGGGACAGCCTGTCCCCAGCCCAGGGCTGTGTTTGTGCCTTTGTTCATCTTTAATAAATGAAGTTGTTCACATGCCCCAGCATGGCTCCTGCTTCACCAAATTCCCCTTAGATTTGTCACCTTCGCAGAAGGGATCTGATTAGGTCACTGTTGACAATAGTGTTCTTTGCTGGATCAGGTACTGGTCCCCTCAGACAAATTTCTTCCCAAACCCAAACAGGCACAAAACCTGACCAAAATGTGGCTGAAGGCATGAGGCAGTGGGAGCAGGGCCTGGCCCTGGCTCTGCAGTCCCTTGGTGCCTTTGGGACATCCCAAGCCTCAAACCCTCTTCCCAGGGAGTCTCATATTGAGTATTAACAGTGTAATTTTGGTAATGAGCAATTTGTACTCATAGAGGCTCAGAGGGGGGATGAGAGATGACAGGTCGTTTTCCAGGCTTTTGGCTGCTGACAGATCCCACCACCACGTGCAGCCCGCAGTGCCCTGCTGGGTGCTCCAGCCCCCCAGCATTGCGTTACAGCACGGCCGCCCCCATGAATGTTTGATGAGCCAGGGCGCGGTGCAGAGAAATATCAACCCCGCTCCTCACCGGCTGCCCCCGCTCCAAACCCCTGGCTTCATCACGGGGTGAGGCAAGGGTGTTTTCCTCTCCTTTAGCCAAAATGCAGTGTGTGTGTGTGGGAGGGAACACTCAGGAATTAAGTTCCCCCGCGGGGGGGAACACGGGGATGTTGCCATTCCTGCAGCGAGCGCACCCGTCCTCAGCCCCGAGATTGCGGGGGGCCGAGGCAGGCAGCG
>NW_008692370.1:0-24147 GCF_000695815.1 Acanthisitta chloris
CCGCGCTCGGCTGCCAACCCGCGGGATCTGCCCCGCGAGGTCTCCGCGTTTGCTAAGTTGTCGGTCTAGAGTGAGTTTTTTATTCCCTGTGCTTCTTTCATGTTCTTAACTCCAATGCTCTTTGCTGTAGGAAAACGAAATTAAACGGGCTGTTAACATAATAGAAACCAATGTTCGAGATACATTCACAACAGAAACTAGTTGGACGCAAGAGAACTTACTCACCAAAGTCAACAGAGCTGGTGATTTAATGAAATGACTGTCTAGATCACAAGGGTGAATACTGGTGTTTGGACTTGTTTCTCAAGTTTAGTTTCATAAACTGTGGAACAGGTGATTGTATCTAGCAGCAGAGAATGATTACAGTTCCCTTCATGAGGTTACCCCAGAGGGCTGTGGTAGGGATGGGAATTGACAGAAAAGGTGCATCTGTGTGTGCTAAGGATAAAGAAAGAATGTACTATATATCCATGACATATGGCTTTATGGGATAGCTTTTCTTATAGTCTGCTAGCAAGTTCATCTGTCTTACTATTTTGAGCTTTTTTTTCACATAATATATGTATTTATAAACATAAACATGTGTAGGCAAAGCTTGTAATCCTTTCATGCATTTAGTGGCTTTTGTGTTCAATGTTCTGTTGATGAAGGCACTTGTCTCTCTAGCTAACATACAGATTTAAAATTCTTAACCCAAATGCTCAGCTCAGACAGGTGTAAACCAAATGGCTCTTCCCATGCACTGCAGGGAGACATGAAGAAAAAGGAGGTTGCCCTAGGTGACTTGGGATATTGGCAGAAATTCTGTTTTCTTTTCTATGCTGAGATCCCCTGTTTGCCAATAAATGGACTTAATGGTTTGAAGTGTAGGGAGGAACTATTTGTGAAGGAAGACTTGGGGGGAAGGGGGAGAGAAGGTTTTGGGGGGGTTTGCGGGTTTTATTTTCCTATGCTACACATTAGCAGTAATTCCCATTGCTCCAGCCCATTAATTGACAGTGCTGGAAGGGAGATGGTGTGCTTCAGATTGTTTCAGAATAACAAAACGTTTTAAAAATAGGTAACCCTATACAATGTAGCTTTACTACTGGAGTCTGCAGTGCTCTTCACGCTGTAAGCTGGGTCCACATACTAGTCAAAATGGAGTTTAAAATGTTATGTATTTCCTTCATTTTTCTCTTTGAAAGCGGAACTAGTTGGTTTTTCCTTCATTGATCTTGCGATAAGAATAGTGTGCTACCTAGCTAACTGTGGCTATGGAGAAAAGTTGCATATCTTGACAATTTTTGGCATATTTAAATGCTAAATTCTGCTCTATACTCTAGCTGATCTGCTTAAAAGCATAAAGCGTCATGGTTAATGCTGTGTTGCTCATTGTGCTTGTGTATTGAAAATTGTTTGAAAAAGTCTCATGTTTAAGACTATTTCATGAAAGCATTGGTCTTCTGTCTGTTTTTTAATTTCTTTTGGTGAGTATTAGCCTCTCCTTCCCTTCCTATGAACATGATAACTGGAAATATAACTGTGTAACAAGTTTTTAGAGTTGTACATAACTGCGATGCTCCAGGGTTTGGGCTTTACGAATTGTGTCAGATAGCACAGAACTTGCAGTATAATTGCTAGAGGTAGTAGCAGCAGGTTGTATGTTCCAGATGATGGTAAAAGCCTGCAGTAAATCCATTTGTGCTTATTACAGACAAATGGGATTTTTTTTTCCTTTGGTAAATTACTTGGATAACTTCAACATTCCTCTTATTGCTTTAACCAGAGGGATGGAGATAGTTAGACACTGGAGCAGCAACAACTGGTGGTATTATGTAGGAAGGAAGGAAGAAAACAGAATGTTATTTTTTGTTTAGAGATTGAACAAAAATCATCAGAGTAGCTGGAGTTAAAGCTGCCATTCCCAAACATTGATGGAGTAGAGCAACACAGACCATGAACACAGCAGTAGAGGGCTGGTGGTGGTGGTGGGATGCTCAGAGAACCTGAACAAACTAGGGAGACTTGCTGCATGAAGAACACCTTGGGCTTGGCTTTGTCAGCAGGATAGGACATATACTAAGTAGGGTGAGATGCAATTACTAAAGCCTGGGAAAAAGAGAGGTGTTAAAGTAGTTGTTGGACCTCATAGTCTATATAACAACGTCTAAGTCCAGGTTTGAGGTGGGCAGGTTTTAAAAGAATTCTCCAGCTCTATGGGTGCCTGTGTTGTTCAAGCCCAGCTAAGAATTCTTATGAGAAAGTGATACCTTTTCTATGAACAGGCAAAATGACAGTTCCAAAATTGCTGGTATGTATACTGTAGGAAGTGATCATGGAGGCTCAGGGGAGACCATATCACCCGCTACAACTCCCTGAAAGGTGGGGGTTGGTCTCTTCTCCCAGGCAACCAGCAGGAGGACAAGAGGGCACAGACTCAAGCTCTGCCAGGGGAGGTTTAGGTTGGATATTAGGAAGAGATTTTTTACAGAGAGAGTAGTCAGGCATTGGAATGTGCTGCCCGGGGAGGTGGTGGATTCACCGTCCCTGGAGGTTTTCAAGATGAGACTGGATGTGGCACTTAGTGCCATGGTCTAGTAACGATGGTAGGGTTGGACTCGATGATCCTTGAGGTCTCTTCCAGCCTGGTTGATTCTATGATTCTATGATCATTAAATTCAGTTTGCAGAAATGCTGGAACAATTTACTGTGAATACAGTGACCTGAGTTTGTAAGTAGTAGAGTCTGAGGGGAAAGGGATTCAAAAGCTGCAGCCAAAAAGCTGCAGCAGTAGCTTTAGTGTATGGCAACAGGTCTGTTCAATACCTTTTTATTTGATGTCATTTGAAGTATATGATATCCTGAACTCTGCTAATGAAAGTTTCCAGTGCCTGAGAGAGAGAAAAGAATTTAATGAAAAACAGTTGGGTCATTGTGAACGTAGGGGAGTCATTGATGCTGAAAAAGGCCAAATATTTCAAGAGAGAGACTGTTCTCTTCCTTGGATAAATCACAAGAGCGCCAAGCTATGTCATGCATGACAGCACAGAGTGGGTCATAAACCCACTATTGCTTGTAGTGTAATAGTATCAGTGCCTCGCAGTTCTGCTAATATTTGGTAGGTATAGATTCAGAGCCTTGTCATTGCCTTGGTTCTGGAAAATCATCCATCCCCTGCTTTAAGAAGGGTATCCTTCCACAAGACTTTTTCCTGCCTCTCCTTGTCAATAGTAGCTGGTCACTATAATCTGGATTACTGCAGCTCAGTGTGGTGGGACAGGTGGAATCAGTGTGGACAGTACAACAGTGCAAAATGTTTCAGTTCAGCTTTGCTCGATGCCAGTTGCTGAAGCTTCACTGTACTTTACATACACTACTAGTTGATTCCTGCAACACTTCTAAAATTAATCCAAATCTTTCAAAATCAGAGTTAAGTCATGAAGTAGGACAACATTTGGGAGGAAGGCCGCATTTTTAGTTGTCATGCACCATATACTGTTCTTGCTAGAATGTAGCTTACAAGATAGCTTAAGAGTGTCATGGTGCTCTCTTAAGGGACTTGTTTTTGCAGCAAATGCTGTGGGAGACTGGAGGTGTTCAGATTCTGTCTGCACTGTATTTCTTGGACAGTAAGTCCAAGCATAGGTCTATGCAATTGCAATAGTTAACTCAGACTAGCCTGGCTATGTTAATTTGTGCTTCATTGTGCTGACTTTTGCTTCTAGTGCATTGTGTCAGGGCTGCCTTTCAAGGCTCTATTAAAGTTGTAATCTCTGAATGCTCACCAGGTTGTCCTATGTAGACCTCAGAAACCTGTGTACACAATTATTTATTTTGCTGCTGCTCTTAATCTCTTACCCATTACTGAACAAGAATCTTCCACATATCATCAGGATAAAAAACTTGTATGTATGGTTTTGTAGGAGAAAAGTCCTTTTCTAGACAGCTAAAACACATGAGTTTGTTCATCACATCCCATCAGAAATCTATGCAGCAATATGTTCTGCTTTTAACAAGTACTGGATGCTTTAGAGGGAGATGCAGAAGTCCCAATGAAGTGATTTCTTGTGCATTAGAGCCTATTCAGAACTTACTGTATGTTAGTGGAAGACATATTTAAAATATGTCCCCATGTTTTGTCATATTTAAAATAATCCTTCCTTTATTTAAAACCAAAAAAAAAAACCTTACCTGAAAGAGATGTGGTTTATTTTTTAACGAATAGAGAGCGTTAATTTCAATCATCTTGTTCTTTCAGTGCCTTAGTTCATTCACAAAACACTGATTCTATTGCTAGTCTCACTAATTCTTACGTGATCACACTTACAGAAGGCACACATTGAAAAAGAATACAGAAATCCACTTACTTTCTACTGATGAACAAACATTCTCTGGAATGTCTCTTTTCATTTTCCATGTGTCTCTTATGATCACTCCCATTCATCTTGTCTATAAGCAAGGCAGACTTTTCAATAATCTGTCCTCCTATGTGTGCTCTAAGCCTCTAATCACTTTCATCATCTGTCCTTTAATTCCCTTTATTTATTAAAATCTTTAGTAGGTTTAGAGGAAATGACATAAAGGGACCTAAAAGAACTAAAAGCAAACAAACAAACCAACCCGAATAGAATACTCCACCAAAGCAAATAAAAACAAACAATAAAAACCCACCCCTCTACCCAAAACAAAAAGCCACCCCACCCATGGTTTTAGGAGAAACAGAGATTTAATCTCCTGCTGCTCTTTGGTAGAAGACATGCTTGCTCTGGGCTCTTGTGACTTGTAAGCAAACCTCCTGATATTTTGTACTGAAGGACCTTATGCCCAGTTTCCCCCACAGCTGTCAGATTTTGATGTAAGATGAAGATAATTTGATGAAACAGAGTATTGTTAAGACCTCCAAGCTTTGGTTTTAAATCTACACTGTATCTAGAAAGGTGTGAAACTCGTCAAAGAGTAGGCTACATGATGCAGGGGTATTGGAAATAAGGGAGGGAAGCCATAACTAGAATGTGAACCCTGAAAGACTGATTAGTTTGTGAGAACTGAGGTTTGCTGATTTAAAAATGTAATCATGTTTTGATTATTTTGTCATTTAAGAACAGTTTGAAAAACTGCAATTTCTTACCCTTTTTCCCCCACTAATGCCAGAAAGGAATATTAGGAGGTCCCTAAAGTTGGTATCTTTTTAGGTATACTTTGAGTTTTGGGGTTAAATACACCTAAAAGCTAAAAGTCAATGTTAGGTGTAGTTTGTTCTTGTCAAATGAAATAAAGGGGGGAAGTTGTTGCTGTACTGCTTGGTATAGTATTGCTGTGCTCCCCTGATCCTGCAAGATGAACCTTTTTGGTAGACCTATAAGCCATAAAGGTTGTGTTTTTGCCCAATTTGCCTTTTCCCTCACCCTCATCCAAGAAGACAGTTTTAAGTAAGTAGAAGAGGGGATGCATATTCTTTTTAAGGTTTAAGTTGATATTAAGTTTGCAGGCTTTATACTTAGACCTTTCATAGTCTTTGGTCTCCACCAGGAAAATTCACATCTCTGAAGGTTGTACAGAATCTTCTTTCCTTTGCTGTGCTGTTGATCTGTCCTCATTGCACTGGATGGCATTGCTTGCAGGGCTGGGGCACCTATTTTCACCTTTCAAATATTAGGTATATATATAAGAAAAAAGTCACTGGGGGACAATCACCAACCTTCTGATTTGTTTTCTTTTTGAAGGACATGTAATTAACCTTCTGTCAGGTTGCCAGTGGTGATGGTAGGGGAGCCAGGAGCTCTGCATCCCTTAGCTTTCTTAATGTTATCATCTCCATAGATTTAACTGGGCACCACCTGGTGCAATGTCTGCATAGAGGCTGAACCTTCAAAGTGTTGGTAGACTTGACATCTAATATTGGCCAGGCTAAACTGCACATTGTCCAGTTCTAGTTGTTTTGGCAACATCAACAATGTGCAGCTTTCATTTTCACCCCCACAGTGGGTGTGGTTTTGGGAAAGACTTGGGTGGGAGATGAATATCAATGTAGTGCTGGGGAATGGTGGAACATAATTGACCTTTTTTCATTTATGTATCCAGGGGGAGGAACTTCCCTAAAGATCATTGCACTATTTACTATTGAAAGTTTTCTGCTCTTCCCTTAGTCTGAAAGAGCAAATATTAACAGGCAAAGCTAAAAATAAACCTGCCAATTTGAAGCCTTCACACATGGGACCTAGTATGGAATGGCTGAAAATTGTGCACCTAACCTTTACCAGACACTTGGCAAGTGAGAACACCTCTAAGGCCTTTTTTTTAATATCATTGTATATAATCTAAGCTTTAATACAGGGACAAGGATGAGAGTGGAGGATTGTCTCTACTGGATGTGGTATAAAGAATATCTACAAATCGTGAACTGTGATGCTGTTACTGTAGGAATTTGAAATGAGGCTTGTTTTCCAAAAATTACAGGAAAGGTGATGCTGAGAGCTGGCCCATTAGGTGTTGCAACTGGATAAAATTCCAGGGGGTAGAAGTTGTGGAAACCACTGCTACTAGTATTTTCTTAGTTACCTTTGTATTGGACACTGAGGCTGTGTGCTTTAATGGACCTTTGATATAAAATATTTCACATCAATTCTAGGTACTTCTTGGTTAACCTTGCCTATAGTAGGCAGCTTTGCCTTGGTTTATTTATTTGTGAACAATTGTCTTCCTTTGTAAATTTTTGTTTCATTAGCTCTGGATGAAGAAGTTATGTGGGATGAGAAGAATTGACACTGTGCTATTGAATAAAAATTAAAATGTAATCCAAGTAGTGCTGAATTCATTTGAAACTTTTGATTGACACCAGTGACTATGGAACCAATCAGATGAATTAGAGCAGCCTTATGGAAAATTCTCTGTGTATTAAATATTCTTTACAGGATGGTAGATGGTAATTCCAGTTCATATTACAGTCTTACCTAGCTTAAACCAAGATGGTGTAGGTGTTTTTTTATCTTTTTCTTTTTTTTTGCTTTGTAAACAAATGTTTGGTTAAAAATGTATGGAAACCTGTTTCCTGGCAAAGGCTGTGACAAAAAGAGCAGCCAGTGTGTGTGTGTATCTAAAGATTGCATCAATTAAGTACTCTTAACTACTTTATGTGATTTATTATTTTTTCTTGGTTGAAGTTAATAGTACATGGCTTTCAAAAAGGCTACCGTGTCATTGACTTCTCAAGCATTAAATAAGATTTTTTTTTATTGACTTGCTAATCCTATGTTTAAAGCAAGGCTTTTCAGTTGAAGATGAAGCATTGTGATGGAAGATGGTGTTTTGAAGATAGGGAAGACTACAATGATCTGGATTCGGTTTATAAATGTGTGCTGGTTTTGACTGGGGTGGAGTTAACTTTCTTCACAGTGGCTAGTATGAGGCTGTGCTTCGGATTTCTGCAGAACGCAAGGTTGGTAACACAGAGGTGTTTTTGTTATTGCTGAGCAGAGCTCACACTGAGCCAACACCTTTTCTGCTTCCCATACTGCCACACTGGCAAGGGAGTTGGGGGTGCATGGGAGACTGGGAGGAGACTCAGCCAGGACAGGTGACCCAAACTGACCAAAGGGATATTCCATACCATATGACATCATGCTCAGTATATAAGGTGGGAGGAAGAAGAAGGAAGGGGGGACATCTGGAGTGATGGCGTTTGTCTTCCTAAGTAACCATTACACATGATGGGTCCCTGCTTTCCTGGAGATGCTGAACACCTCCTGCCCATGGGAAGCAGTGAATTAATTTCTTGTTTTGCTTTTCTTGTGTGTGTGGCTTTTGCTTTCACTATTAAACTGTCCTTATCTCAACCTATATGTTTTCTAGCTTTTACCCTTCTGATTCTCTTCCCCCATCCCTCTGGTGGGGAGTGAGCTAGCAGCTATGTGGTGTTTGATTGCTGGCTGGGGTTAAACCATGCCAGTAAGCAAGAGGTGTTGATTTATAAGGTTAGAAAAAGCATTAAGCAGAGTTACTGAAAGTGTAAGTCTTCCATTCTTAAAAAAGCACCTGACATTGCCTACCACCACGAAAGAAGCAAGTAACACAGCTTACAGGAAATATGAAGAGTCAGTCAGTGCTTTGGGGCCTGTGGATTATTAGTTTTTAAATCCAAGGGAATTTCTAAGTGGACTTTTAGTGCTACACTACAATAGTTACTATTACAGTAAGAGAAACCTTGTTAGGGTAAGTTGATATAGCAAGTTTCTCTGATTTTACAGCATTCACTCCTTTTATTCCAAGTTATTCCAGTACATGTAATACAAAAATTGCCATTCAGATTGTGCTCATTGTTCAAATGCAAAATGATAGCAATATGCAGAAAATACACTGCTTTATACCAGCATGTCTGTACAGGTGAGTGACATACAAAGATCAAACTGTCAAACCAGTTACATTTTTCTAATTCAGGGCAGTACAGCTTAGCAGCATGCTGTACTCTTAAGTGTGTTAAGGACTCCTGCTGATTCACTGGTTTGCCCTCACTTCTAGGAAATTAATGTATATCAAAAAGGAGGTACCTATTTGTTGGACTTTTGTGGCCATTGACTGGGTTTTGGATTACAGTAGACAAGAAGCTTTGGTTGAAGGCTGCAGGCAACGTGGAATCTTTGGAACTGAGTAGGATCAAAACCAGTACTAATCTCAAAGAGACAGTGTTAGGAGAACTAAATTAACAGATCTTGTTAGCAAGAGTTGCCTAGGTCAGGTGTGAGGACCCTTCTTGCACAAGAAAGGGCAAAGACCACTTGACTGTGCACTCATTTACAGCTTCTTCTCCAGTCTGCAGTTCCACCTTCACCCTGACAGCTTTTTCAAAACTGCTCAGAGCTATTTTATACCAAGTCCAGGAGCAGCCCCCGAGCGTGGAGCTCCTTCACCCCCACCATGGTCATCCTGTGCTTACAGATTCTGCACCCCTCCTAGAGCCAAGCTTCCTCACTCCCTGTCCCAGGGCTGAAGGGCAGGGGGAGTGTGTGTGTGTGAGAGACTGGGAAGCTTTTTGGGGAGAGTCAGGGCAATAAGAAGGAATGGTGAGGATAGTAGGGAGACATGACGAAGAGCGGAATAGAGGTGGGACTTCACCTAGAATGGGTTTGTTATCCAGAATGGAATTATATCCCCTCCAAAGGTGAAGTGTAATTTTCCTGTTCCCCTTCTTTATTCCACACAGATGACTTGAAAATAAAATGCTTCGATGCTTGGCATTACTCCAGTTACTGATGCATGTGCATAATATGGGATTGTGTGGCTACTACTGTGTTAGGAATCTTTGTTTTACTGGAGGTTTTAGCAGGAATAACACAATTCTGTGTCATTTTTTGTCAGAGCAGCAAAATATCTCTTCACCTCATCAGGTTTCTAATTTTTTTCTTCCCCCTTCCCTGCCATGTCCAGAGAAAAGGGTTATGTTTGGGCATTCCCCTCTCCTGCCATACCTTGAGGAAGAAATCTGGCTACATCTTGTCACCTATAACCACTCCTTTTTTTTTTTTAGTAAATCACACAGTTTCACTCTGATGAACAAAAGAAGCATGACAGCCTACTCCTAAAATAAGAGTTAAAGGGGTATTCTTAGGAGTATCTTTTGAAGCCAGTCAATAAATGTCAGCAGGCTGATTCAGACTATAAGGCTCTTGTTGTGCTAAAATGGGTCCAGAACATTTACAAGTGAATTTTCCATACTCTTGTATTGTTGTCCTGATCAGCTTTTTGTGAAGGTGCCTACAGTGGAACCCTCTATTCACTTACGAATTCATGCAATGGGTGACTCAAGCAGGTGTTGCTGCTCCTGGTAGGGACCTGTGATCTGTACAAGAGTTATGCTCCTTGTATCATGTGCAAGTGGATTGTATTTATTACACCAGAGGCATGGGAAGGCTGGGGATGAGAGAGAGTGAAAGCATTTATTAACAAGACCTGAGGAAGGTTTAAGAAACGGATAAGGGTAAAGATAATCAGAAGACTGACAGTCAGTGAGTTTCTCCTCTGTTTGCCAGTAGGTATATGAAGAAATTCTGAGTCTGTCCTTGTTGGCCCTTGCATGTTTTGTTCCCATAAACTGTATGAATGTGGTTATGAGTAATTTGTCTAGAAGTTCCAAGGAGCATTACTGTCTGTAAGAACTAGATGCTTGTTGCTACTGGTAAAAGGTGTGTGATTGTCAGAGCATTCCTTTATGTCTTTCCAATGTTAACTCCTATGGCATTGTCTCCCTAGTGCACAGAGATCCTATTGTCTATTTCTGATATTTATTAAACTGGCTTCCTATGGGTTTCTATCTGAGGGGCATCATTGTATCTTGCAATATAAATATCACATAGAAAAAAGATGTACCCTTCTTTCTATGAGCTTGGTTTTTGTTTCCTCCAAGAAATGTGGTTTTTTCTCTTTTTACCAAGTAACTGGAAGGTCTTGAATAGCAGGTGAGTTCAGGAGGATGAATAAGACATGACCTACAACCTAACAAAACTTGATCTGAAAGTGATTGTCAAGCTTTCATTTGTGATTTGTTGATGCCAGAAGCTGTGATATTTGTTAGGTTTGGGAAGCTGGGCTTTGAATGCAGTAGCTTACAGATTGTTCTTTCACAAAATTTTTGACCTATGTTGCCACTTTCCATGCATACTTTAGGTGGGTTTTCTCATCTTCTAGTGACTGTGTACATTACACTGTAGCATATATGCAAACTGCTCTTTAATTTTGAAGTTCTCTTGCAATGAAGACACACCTACTTGTGGTGTTTTGAAACAACTAGCCAAGCTCTTGTTACAGTTATTCTCGTTTGGACTTGAGTGGGCCAACTAGAATAACCTTTGTTCTGTGCCATTATGCAGTGTGGCAGTTAATGTCGGAGAAGGCTGAAGTTCAGGGATTTCTTTGAAGAGAATCTATGTTTTGAAATAAAGTCTAGAGCAATGGTGACAATATTAGCTTAAGGCTTTGGTGACATGGTTTCAGTCTACTGTGACAGCTTTTAGCCCTTGTGTAATGATGGGAGTCATTTGACCTCTCTGAGGAGAGTGTGGTTTCTCCCAGTGTGCACAAGGGAGGGGAGAAATACTGTGAAGGATACATGTTTTGGAATCATTAGCCATCTGGGTGGATACTGCAAGAAAAAACACTTCTGACTTTATTTGGACATCCAAAAATACATAGTGGATGCATGTTCCTACTTTCCACATCAGGCAAATTTTGACTATTTGCCATAAGTGCTTCTTCCTCCCAGATCACATCAGTTTGGTGTAACTGTTTGTTTGAAATTTGGCATTTGCTCTTAAGTTAGTTGTGAAGTGCACCCTTTTTTTAGCTGAGATGGCACTGCTCTTGCACTGATCTGTCTATTCGCTGTGCATTTGGTAGAAGCTTAAACTGCATCACATAAAGGTGGATATCTGAAGCTGGGCAAGACTAAATCCAGTCTAAAGAGCTGTGTGGTAGTGGATATTGCAAATGCTGTATAAAAAATGCAAGTTTCACCATTTTTCATGCATTATAGAACTAGCTTTATGTAATGACCATCTAGGTATCTGTGCCAAATTAACTTTACTTTTGAGTGGGACTCAATTCTTTTTATTAGGCACAAAAGCAAAAGGCTTTTCTGGCTCTCCCTCTTACACGGTGCATTCTTAATATTACTGAGTCTTTGTTTCACTTATGCATAATTGTACTGTTTTAGGAAAACTTTTTTTTACAAAAAAGCAAAACAAAAAACCCCACTCTGTATTTTTGCCAGCTTTGCCATTATGCATAGAAATCATTGGTGTCTGATTGCTCAGAAATTTGGCAGTACAGGATGTTACCTTTCCTTTCCCCTCTTCTCTCTGTTTTGACTCTAGTATGATTAT
This sequence comes from Acanthisitta chloris, assembly GCF_000695815.1. Classification (NCBI taxonomy): domain Eukaryota; kingdom Metazoa; phylum Chordata; class Aves; order Passeriformes; family Acanthisittidae; genus Acanthisitta; species Acanthisitta chloris. Next base: position 11,853 of record NW_008692370.1, read on the forward strand.
TATAGAGTGCTCCTGCTGTGAGTACTCTACAGAAGTGCATTATTTTTGTCTGTGTAGCTAAGCTAGAACTAAAGGGTGAAAAAGTGTCTTTTTTATATAAAGGAAATAAGGTGAAAAAATACCAATATATGACTTGGAAAGAATGAGGGTAATTTTAAGTCTACCTTATTGTTACTGCAAGAAAGCCAAAAATTGCTTCTGTAAATTTGTAGACTCTTATTACTTCTGGAAGCAGCATGTGCTTCTGATAATGTTAAGTCTGGCAGTGGTTTGCACTTTGTTAGTGTAGCAGTCAATTGGAATTAGACTGGTACTTCTGTGCCTCATCTTGTGGTAGACTTGAGGCTGTAAGCAGATGTAACCACCATCTGGGCATTCCCATCAGCTGTGTCCTGCCCTTGCATTAATCAGCAGCAACAGTGGGTGATTTCAGTGATGCAAGGTTAGTCCTTCTGCAGATGTTATTTGTAATAGTGTCATTAATGAAAACAGGCATTGATGAACTTTTAGCATGTCAGTAAGAAGTCAGAAAGAGACCAGCTTTCAGTGATAGGAACTGGGAGCATAGTCACAGGGTCACATAATTGTATTGTCTTGTTATAGGTGTTGCTGATTGAAAAAATAAAACATTCAGCAGCGTAGGCATCACAACGTTCAGAAATTCAGAACTTAAGTTTTAAAGAGTCTAAGAGAAATTTATTTAGGAATTTGTAGAACATGTAATTAGAAAGTGTGATTGAACTTTGTGCATATACAGTACTAGCTTGGGTTTGAAGGAAGCTATTTTTTTCCAGTACATTTTTCTGTTGGTTTAAGGAATTGACATTGACCTTGCCTAACCTGCAGCAAAAAATGTACTGATAGGGCTTATTAGTTTATTATTCCTCATGTCTGTCAGACCTCAGTCTACCTTAACCTTTTTGGCAGGTTCTACCAATTAAAATGAGTCCTCTCTGAGGGGCAGGATTCTGGTTTTCCATGACTAGGATGCAACGTTGTGTTTGAGCATACGCAGTGAGTCTTCACGTCTTGGCAAGAACTGCTGTGTGGTAGATTTTCAATGTCACTCTTACAACTTGTTTGTGCGAGACCACTTCATGCCCAGACACTGGCAAGTATTAGTGCTGTTGTGTTAATTTTGTAAAGTAGGTGTGGCTGACAAAGAAATCTGTACACAGGACAGTAGCGGAGGCAGGAGGGCAAAGAAGGATGACATTTGAGGTGGAAAGACTGTCTTGGAGCACTGCTGTTGTATTAAGACATGTATAGAATTTGCACTCAATGGCTCCAAAAGAGATCCAAACTAGAGGCTGCCTGAGGAAATACATAACTTAGCTTGCATTAATTCTGGCCTTCCAAAAACTGATGGTACTGTGTCCTAATTCCTTGCAAACTTTTCATCTTTATGATGATCTTCTAATTTCCTCTATTCCAATTCTCAGAGTAAGAATGCATGGGTTCCCCTTGTAAGTGCTTTTTCGGCATGATCTGTCAGTGAACTCCCAAGACTGTAATGTCTTCTTTTCAGAATGTGCCCTGTCATCTTCAGTATTCAATTGCTTCTGGTATTCCTGAATGGGCATTTTGAAAAGAAGAGGGGGGAAGAAAAGAAAAAGCTAGGGGAAAGAGAAAGTTTGCACTCTATCTAAAGTGCTATGGCTCAAATCAGAGTCTGATGCTCATCATTCCTCAAGTGTAACACTGTAGTTAATATTTGTACCTGACTGACAGTATGTAAGGACTGGTCCCTGTTCCTGCAGACACACAGCTTATCTTGCCGCTTTCCTCACTTTGTCTTCTGCTAACAATGGGAAAACAAAGGTTGTTCAGCCTTATAACATTATTATTGATGCTGTATGAAGTTAATAAGGAAACAGAAATCTTAAGTGAAGACCTGGTTTAGATTTGATTTGTAGACTGCCTGATAAGTTAACTTTAAAATGTCACTGTGGTGGATTAACCCCAGTCAGCCACGAAGCCCCATGCAGCCATTCACCCACTCCTCTCTCAGCAGGACTGGGGAGATAATCAGAAGGGTAAAAGCTAGAAAACTTGTGGGTTGAGATACAGACAGTTTATTAAGGAAAGCAAAAGCCACACACACACAAGAAAAGCAAAACAAGGGATTGTTTACTGCTTCCCATGGGCAGGAGGTGTTCAGCCATCTCCCGGAGAGCAGGGACCATCACGCAGCACAGTTACTTGGGAAGAAAAATGCCATGACTCCAAATGTGCTGCCTTCTTCCTTCTCTTTATCCCCAGTTTATATGCTGTGCATGATGTCATCTGGTATGGAATATCCCTTTGGTCAGTTTGGATCAACTGTCTTGGCCGTGTCTCCTCCCAACCTCCCATGCACCCCCAGTCTCCTCACCAGTGTGGCAGTATGAAAAGCACTTGGCTTAGTGTCAGCAGTGCTCAGCAATAACTAAAACATCTCTGTATTATCATCGCTGTGTTCTGCACAAATCTAAAACACAGCCCCACTATGAAGAAAATTAGCACAGACAAAACCAGCACAGTCACATAGAGTTAAATCCACTTTATTAATATCCTTTGCACATTGCAATACAGCATTAGTTTCTATTTTTAAGAAGAAATTTTTATCTCTGATTACATCTAGTGTAGCTTGCTAATTTTAGGTGGGTGAACTCCTCATGGTTTAGTGAGATAGCTATGCCCGAATACTTGTTTAAAATTTACCACTGTATGTTTCTATGCAGGGCCAAATATGTTACTTATGATGTTGCTGTTTTGGTGACTAAGAGGCTGATGGACTGATAAATATATATGTTAATGCAAGTAGGTTTAGTGAATTGGAAATGGGAGGAAATTCTCATTCCAATATTATTTTGAAGAGTCTTATGTTCTAATATACTGAGCCATCATACTAGTATGTTTTAAGGCTGCAGAGTTAAAATTGGCTTGAAAATACCTGGTTTGAACTGAGCTTTTGAAATTTCCATATAAGGGGCAGTGAATTTGCCAACTGTTTTACTAGCCAACGCATGAAGCAATATCCTCTAGTAATTACTCTTTGCTAAATTTGTGGAAGCTTTGATTTTAGGAGGGTAGTGCCTGGTACCATCCAGTGCTGTGATTAACATACAACGAAGATTCAGCTCTGAGACTTCTGTGGTAAAATTGCATCATTCTCTGAAATGTCTTTTCCTGCTGGAGCAGACAGGTCTATCTGTAGTCATTATCTTTGCAATAGCAATAAGATTTAGGAGACAGTCATTTTAACAAAAGTACAAAGTGTACTCAGTTCAACAGCTCATTTTCCAAACACAAAAACCCCCCAGCATTATCACAGCAGATGTGCTTTCTTGAATGTTGAATACTCAGAAATATTCCTTAGGCTAACACTATGCTCAGCTTTCTTCTGTCAGCACTGCAACCATATAGGCAATTCCATTTCTGAGACTTCTGGCTAAGATCATGGTGTTACATGTGAGAGTAGGATCCATTTAGCCGCTGAAATACTCATGTTTTAAATAAAAATAATTAGTACGTTTTGCTATTGTAATTCACACTGGCCAATTAAATCCCAAAAGAGGATATGTCCTGAGCCAATAGCAATGTGGTAGCTTGCAGATGAACAATTATTAACAGCAACTTCCTAATCTTCATGGCCTTCACCCCTACTCTGTCAACTTTGCCCTTTCATAATGATGTTGATAAACTACAATTTCTACACAAGTTTTCCCAGAGATGTAAAACTTGAGAAACTGGTAAGAAATATAGCTCCCAAAGGAAAGAAGAATAATCACATTCTACATATTTCACATGGTCTAATTTTACAGGGTTTTTTTCCCACAAACAAAGCATTGGAGGAAAAGATTAGTCAGATTTTCTAAGATAAATACAGTATTCATCCTTTAGTTTTGTTTGTGTACATTTTTGCAAAGGGAAAAGAATGGTTAAATACAAATAAAATACAGAAAGGGTGTAAATATGTTAAATATTTTATACATGCATGCAGTGTATGTCATTATGCACCTATGTGCCAATAGCAAGGAGCAACAGTCAAAATCAGGTTGAGTATAGAAAAGAAAGATCTAACTGCATGTAAAGGTAGTAAATAAAGATAAAATTTTTATTCATGAGAATAATGATGTTCTGAAATTAGTCTCCAAACTTGAGGAGCAGGAAACATTACATGACTCATTTGGAAGGGAAGCCTGAAAGTTTGAGTGTAACTTCAACATTAGGATGCAGGAATTTCCTTTAAGTCCTTTGTTTCTGTTCGGGAAATTATTTTACATGTTTCCTGAAGCTTTTGCATTATTCAGGTTTGTTGAAGTGAATATATTTTGCCTAATAAACATGACAGGAGTGTAGAGGCTTCAAAGGTAATGAGCCCAGACATCTTGTGAACAGGATTTTTCATGTGTCCTCACCAGGCACCTGTCCATTCTCATAGGGAGTGAAAGTCAGAGACAATTTGCCCATTATCCACGGGTTGCCATGCTGGTCCATCAGTAGGCAGGTTGTTTAAGATTATCCGCAGAATATGCTTTCTTGCCCACCTGAGCAGACAGGTTTTGCAATGGACACTATTGAAATTGAAGCCGTTATAAAGGACAATTAAAGACACCAGAGCAAACAGAAAATATTCTGTAGCATTTTAGGGACATTAAAGAATCTGAGGGAATTGAGGGGTGGAGAGCGAGGGGATCTGGGAAGGTGCTGCTAGCATTGTTGCTTTTGGAAACAAGTCTAAGGTCCATATGATACCACATTTCATTGTTTTTGCTGAACTCGTGCTTTTGCTGGATTGTGAGGGATTATACAGTAGACTGTCCCTGTCACTTCTACTCTATCAGTTCCAATGTGTCCAAGGGAATACAGCAATTGTTCCACACTCCTGTTCAGGTTGAGCTAAGGCTCAGCTCTCTAAGAGGTAGTGGATAATTTTACATTATGGAACACTTTCAGAAATTTTGTTTGTGGTAGAGAACTGTCAGGTCTCCTGTCGCACATGCTTTTCCACATAAAGGAATAGATGCACACTTGCATTTAAATTCAAATGCAGTTATTATGTTAAACTGCTTAGCTAACAATCCAATCCATTTAGTGATGGGTAAGCCTTAGTTTTGCCTAACAGTGTTAGGCTAGAACACACAATCACTGTAGCACTCTGTCCTGGCAGCTGGTCCTGATATCCTCCAGGTGTTTTGGAAAGATGGGCACAGTGTTGCTGGCATTTGCAGTCTGGGTAACTTAAGCCAACCACAAATTGGTGCTAAAATATAGTAATGCTATGCTAACACAGATGTTCATGCCCGTAGTGCTCACTAGATCAAGCTTTAAGTAATAGCACAACAAAAGATTAATGTTCTAGGGACATCAAATCAATTGTTAAAAAACGGATTGGTTAGACTTTGTGGACATATGTAGTTTCTAGTAATGATTTACAGATGCTTCCTGGAAAATTCATACAACTTGCCATAGTAATTGTTGTTTATCTGTCCGTTGTCCCTTGCAAGACAATTGGATTACTAGTGTCTTTAAAGTAGTTACTGGTATTTGTTTGTGAGCTGTAGAACTGTAGACAACTTGCTTAATATACAGGCTGTGCTGAGGTATGAGGTTTCCTATTCAGCTTCTCTAGTAATCTTAGAAGTAGGTGCCTTTCTGCTGGTTCTGAACACAGCCTGATGTTGCTACCTTTGGGTCAACCATCAGTTGGCATGTAAACAGCTCTGCAAGGAATGTACCCACCCTCCCTCCCTACAAAATTTTAATAATATATTTTCTCCTCTGCATCGGAAGGAACATGGAGTTAAAGTGGGATCAAGTTATCCACCTGGTGGATAACTGGTGCCTATTCAGCCACTGATGAGGTGTAATATGTGCCCTCCGATTAGTCATAGAATGGTTTGGGTTGGAAGGGACCTTGAAGATCTAGTTCCAATTTCCCTGAAATGGGCAGGGAGCCTTCCACTAGCCCAGGTTGCTCAAAGCCCTGTCCAGCCTGGCCTTGAAGTGCCTGATAGTGTCTGTCTGTGCCATGGAGCTCTGCCACAAAAGCTAGCTTTATACTCTAATTTGAATGAAGTTTTCGTATCAGCAGGGTCATGATGAGTTGACAAAATTATGTTAATGGCAAAAACTTTATTGATGATCTGCCCTAAATACTCCTAAAAAGGTGAAGGTGCTCTGGCATGTTCAGTGTGTCATGTTGGAGTGTAGAAAGAAAACACGCCTGCCACAGAGTGCTCCTTAGGAGCATTGGGAAGGCAAGTTTGATATAAATCCATCATCCTAACCAACTCTTGTGCTCTTAGCAGCAAATAGGTGACCAGAGAAAGCACCGTGAAGGAAACACCGTAGATGACTTCAGAATGAGATGGTGTGTTTTTGGGAAGATGTAACATGTCAAGTGAAGAAGCAGATAATGACAGCAGACCACTTTGCTTTGGTGTGGTGGCTGGTGTTACTCAAAGTGCTTCCTGCCACAAATGATGCACAGAGTCATTTTTATATCCACTCTATTTTGATGTGCCTCTTTCTCATCACACCATTGCTCTCTTCATTGAGAACGAGCTATAGGAAGTGTTTGTGTGGATACATATAGAATGTGTTTTTGAAATGTTATTACTTGAAACTAGCAACCTTAGTTTTTAGTTTTAAACAAGTGTTGATCTAGACTTTTTTAATCCATGTTCCATGAGTTAATTTAAGATTCACAGAAGACTGTTGTTAACTAAATTTGGTCATATGCTTCATGTGGCAGGGCATAAATGGAAAATTCTTGTTGATCTACATTTTGTATTCTCTCTCCAAGAATACAGTGTTCATTGCTGTCTAGTGAATTGTTGTGGGCTTTTTTTTCTGTCTGTAGGTGCACTTAATTCTGTTTGACAGTGTTTTGTTGTCTTCAGGTGCATGGTATAGTGATGTTCCTGATAATTTTTTTGAGAATGTGTATTGAACCATGCTTGCAAAAACATATAGCAAATGATGTTAGTCAAATATTTGAAATGCCTTTCTGCACTGCTTAGCTGCCACAGAGTTTGGAGGAACAGTCTTTACTGAACTCTAATTGCTGCTTCAGAAACTCTCAGTCTAGATGTCTTGCCAGAGCCCTGGGGTTTTTTCAGTATGCTTCATTCCTGTGCATGACATTAATATTTCACTTTCATGAGCACTGGAGCAAGAAAATTATGACCTTCATAAAAAAATTACAAGTATTGCTTTTTTTGGAATGGATTGTTGTGTAGTATCTTACCAAGTGTTAAGTGTTTTAACAGCTTGGCTACACTTCGTGCACTTACAACAAAAAACTAAAATGTGACTTTAAATACATATTGGGCTTTGCTGTATACAAAACTAGATATTTCATTTAAGTTAAGATAAGTGTTAAGATTCATAACCAGAAGAATCGGAGCTTCTTTGTTAAAGAAGTCTGGACAATGCTCTGAGGCACATGGTGTGATTCTCAGGAATGTCCTGTGCAGGGCCAGGAGTTGGACTAGGTGGTCCTCAGGGGTCCCTTCCAACTCTGATTGTTCTGTGATTGTTATTTTTCCCAGAATTTTCCTATTAACTGTCTAATACCCGACATAGAGAGCAGGATCTTCCAAGAAAATGTTCCAAAGGATATAACCTGTTTTGTGCAGGTACTTGCTGTCTTCTGTCTAGTTGATGAAAATCTCTTTTGTGAGTATATTTGATAGAAGAAATTAAAATCAGTAGAGTTTTAACATAACATGAAGTGCTTCAGCAGAACAGTTAAAATTTCTGTAAGCAACAGCTTGGGGTTCTTAAGTGTGTAAAATATACTCAGATGATCTCAACTGTGACAGGCTCTAATGGCTTGATTTCAAACTAGAGTGCTATCACCCCTTTTCAGTGCTGAATTATTCAGGTGTATAAGCTAGTTCCAGCTGACATGATTTTTGAGGTAACTAGATGTTATTGCTTCAGTTATGCATTTGCTGAAGAGGTAAGAACAGTGTATGTAAATCAGGTTGTGCCTGCAGTGCATTTAAATGCTCTGGCTTCCATGCAGTATCATTTTCCAAGTTATTGTTGTCAATATTGAGTGGTGATAGATGTGGGGTTTTTTATAAGCTCCATTCTGACCATGGCTGGTGGGGAACAATTGCTCTTCTAATGGGAGAAATGGGTGGCTCAGACACTGCTGATTAATGATGTACTGAAAAAATGGTCCAAAATATATTTTTTACAGGAATAGGATAAAAATTAGACCTCATATAAAAATACTGCAGTATGAATAAGAGCTGCTGAACTAAGGAGAGGAGTCTGTTGGAGACCTTGAGCGAAAGTTTCCTACCATCTTACTTGATAAGCTCCTTGGCAACCTGTTTGAGGTGTGCAAACTGGTCAAGGCCTCTACGCCTCCTGAGGCAGGTTGGCTCTGGCACTGTAGGGGCTCAGGGCAACAAGTGTATTTCTTCAAAATATCTGTGGTATGAGGACAGCTTTCCCCTTGCTGGGGCATGTCCTCGCTGCCCTACTGTCTGTTGTAATTTTCATAAATCTCAGGGACCAATGGCCTGAATTGTTCGGGAGAGGCAGAGGAATGTCAGTGTCTTAGCTGTCAGTTTGGTGATTGGGGTATCTTCCTTGAAGCTGTGAGTTTGAACATGTCTTAAGCTGAAGAGAGCCTAGAATCCAACTGTTAGTTTCTTGATAAACAATCTTAGCTGGTAAGTCACCCTATTTCCCCCATGCCTGTTGCTTTGAAGGCACGTATGACTAAATATCTAACTCATCTGCAATGGAGTATTTCTTCCCCATTGATTTCTGCAGTGAAGTCATGATACATTTTAGTCTGAATTGATTCATCTGGCAACAGATTGTGATGTCAGTGGACTATTATGAAGTCACTGCAAAGGAATCCCTGGAGAAAGAGGGAAAAACTCTTAACAAAAACATTTTTTCAAGCATGTGAAATAACAGGAAAAAGAATTCAGGAAATGACTGGCTAAGTGCATCTCACTTGGCACAGTGACATTTGTCTTAGTACGAAGTCTTCAGACTACCTGCGTTAGTTCTTTTGTAGGTTGTTTAGAATCACAGCTCTGTTTCAATCAGCTTAAATTGCTTTTGAAGTATGGCTTACTGTCCTTCTAATCTTTGTTATTTGAGTAGCAAAAAAGTGACAAAAAAGATGTTAATTATTTTCATTTATACAGATACCACAGTTCTTTATACTGTTAATTGGTGTAAGTTTTAAAAAAAAAAGTTTAGTGAAAATAAAATAGGAAAGATACTTTATAGTGCAATTGCAATTATTTTCCCTTCCTGCAGTATCTACAGCATGGTGCAGTGATAGGTTTTAAAGCAGATGTTATTTTTGCTTGACAGGCAAGCGGCAGCCTCACAAGTAAATTTTGGCTGGTAATAATTTAGCACTTAAGCTTTCAATCTTGGCCTGTGTTTGAGTTTTGTTTGGTTTGGGTTTTTTTTATATATGATCTCTTTCATGCTTGTTTGTGTTTCTGAAAAGTGAAGGCACATACTCAAGAGACTGGAGGGGAAAGTTTCTTCCAGATGCTTGTCAGGATGGTGGGGGATGGCTGAGTGTTAGACCTTGTTGCATGGCTTCTGGAGCTGCTTGTCCTGCGCTCACATTGGTTCGATCAGTCAAAGAAGTGACTTGTCATTAGCTTTTTCCGTTGGAGGAGGTTGGACTTCCTTGCATTGGTGTTTGCATGGAAGGTTTTTGTTCTGTGCAAGTCACTGCAACTCATTAAAGTTTCCCAAAGCATTTAATGAATGTGTGCAAATTTGAAAGCTTCCTCTCTAGCTGAAATAGAATAGGAGCCATTCAGGCCACTTGGAGTTGCTGAAATGTTAGGTACTCTTGGTTTTAGTTTACCACCTGCTTTTTTTCCCCCCCCTCAAACTTTTGTTTTACTTTAAGTAGGGTTAACTCTACAGGAGCTAATTTTTAAAGTATATTTCTGTCCAAATGTAATCCTGGTAGTAAGTACTTCTCTCAGCTTTGCAAAAGAGTTGATTCTCTGGAGCCAAAATCTGAACTGCAGCTAGGCTGGTGTATGTTATGCTTCTGTGTACAGAACATGACACCTCTAACCTGTTTGTTCCACTTGCTTACTTGCAGGCAGTCTGCTTTGATTGAAACATATGTACCAGGAACTAGGGGCCATAAACTGAAGTTGTTTTTGTTGCAGGTGGCACTATAATTTCTTGGACAATCCTCTGTTTCTCTGAATTCAAAGTTATATCAGCAAAATCTTCTTGACACAGCAACAAATATTGGGAAGGGACTCTTGGAAATCTAACACAACCCCTATCCACATGGCTACTGAATTTTTGGCCTTGGCCATAGTTGTGAAACCCGGATATGTGTTGTGGAATTTTCAGTGAGGTCATGGGTAAAATCTTTCCTTAGAAGTATCAGAATTGAAGTCAGGACTTGACAGTCTTCATGGATGAGCCAGGACCAGTAGTTGAAAGAAAGAGCAGGACTCGCTTGAGAAACTGTTGGCAGCACTGGCTTGTGAGCGAGCTATGGAGCAATGTACGTATTTCTCAAACTTGCCAAGCAACTGACTACAGAAAGTTAGAGCATTTGTCAGTCTATTTCTTTAGGAAAAGTATCTGGAAAATGTTTTTTCAATTTGTAACAGTAGATAATATCAACTCACTGTGTGGAAGTTGTAATTAGGCCAGCATTATTTGGGTAATCTCACAGAAGGCATATTTTTGATGGTTTGGTAATGGACATAGATCTTCATCTGCCAGTTGAGACCACAAAAAATGTGGTCTGTCAGTGGTAGTTTATTCAGGTTTTAAAATTACTCTAAGCACACAACCAAGTGAGAGATAAAGGGAAAAAATACTTAGACAATTCGCTAATGACTTGATCAAAATGACTGCTGTGTTTTGGGTTTTGCTTTGCTTTTCCACTTTCCTAGGTGTAAGGTCTCTTGTGTGGAACACTAGGCTGTTTACTGCTGAATTCTGAAGCCTGGAGCCAAGCTGAGCTCCCTGCTCAGGTGCAGAGCTCTGGCTCGGTGCAGAGCCAGTACCCATGGCTGGACTCTAATGACAGCACAACTCTTATCTGCTTCCTTTGCCACTGAACTCTGCTTCGTTCCTTTTTTGTCTGTGCTGTGGCTCTCACTGAATATGGTAATATGTTTATAAATCTTTCACACCAAGGCCAACCATGTGATAAAGCGTATCCTTTTGACTGTCTGAATAGAAACTTCAGAGGGAGGGGAAAAAAAAGAATCTGTTCAGAAAGTTCAAAGGAGAGGGAGGTAAGCAGGCAGGCTAGGAGCAGAATATTGATTGCAGCTTAATTCTAACCAAATCATATTGGTGAATAGGCTGCTAGCATCACTGCAACTCTAAAAATAGAAAAATCTAATATTAGTTTAACATGTAGGAACTAGCATTAAAAGAGAATTGGCAATTAGCATTTATGTCTGTGTGCTTTTGAGAAACCCTGTATGTTTAGCTTGAATGCAAACTGAATACATTGTTTTCTGTTGATATTTTTTTTTAAAAAAACTCTGAATTTAAGATTTCAAGTTGCTTTAAAAAGACTGTTGGGTTTATTGGAGTATATTATAGCATCATAAAATTATTTGGAGAACTTTTGTATCCTGCTTTAAATTGTTCTGTTGTGCCATAATGGCCATACAAGGAAAGTTATAAGGAGATAACTCTTTGACCATGGCAGTGGTTTGATACTCTCCCAATTCTCCGTGGTTAGGTAAGGGAGGGAGGCAGTGACTTCCAGTAAGATTATATTTTATTAATTAAGTAATATTATCAGTTGCTGTGACTCCACTGAAATTAAAATGTATGGATTCCATAAAATCATGTGCTTTGGTATTCCCAGTATTCAGAATAAACACTTACTGTTTATGTGATATAATATAAATTATCACTATTGTTATAAATTGCGGCTCAATAAATTGGCAGGAGCCAGTTCAATTAGGAAACGCATTGATTGCGCAAGGCTTCAGCAAGCAAAACAGCGCTGGGCGGCCGGGGAGTCTCTGCTCCGCCAAGGGCGCACCCGCCTTCCCCACAGCCCCGGGGCAGACTCTTCTGTTTCCCTCTCTGTGTAGCTCTTCGGTGTACTCTGCTCCTGCGCGAGCTGTTGCCAGGGACGCTGTTCTCGGTGTTGCCAGGGACGCTGTTCTCGGTGTTGCTAGGGACGCTGTTCTCGGTGTTGCTAGGGACGCTGTTCTCGGTGTTGCTAGGGACGCTGTTCTCGGTGTTGCTAGGGACGCCCTTGTTGCCGGGGACACTGTTCCCGGTGTTGCTCGGCAGTCTT
>NW_008692371.1:0-523 GCF_000695815.1 Acanthisitta chloris
CGGATGGAGTTGCGGCTGTTCAGCCTGGAGAAGAGAAGACTGCGTGGAGACCTCAGAGCAGCTTTCCATATCTGAAGAGCCTACAAGGAGCCGGAGAGGGACTTTCTTTTAGGAACTGCAATGATAGGACAAGAGGTAATCGGTTTAAATTGAAAAAGGGAAATTTGAGGTTAGATATTAGAAAAAAAGGTTTTAACTGTAAGTGTGGTGTAACGCTGGCAAAGGTTGCCCAGGGATATGGTGGCTGACCTGACCCTGGCGGTTTTCAAGGCCAGGCTGTATGAGGCCTTGAGCAACCTGATCTAGTGAGGAGGTGTCCCTGCCCACGGCATCAAGGTTTGGGACTAGATGATCTGTAAGGTCCATTCCAACCCTTAAATTCTATGGTTCCATTATTCTTAGCAGAAGAATCCAGAAGGAATAAATTATCCAGAGCCAGAGGAAGTAGCAGAACAGGACTGGGTTTCCTGAGCACTAGCAAGTGGCTTGTAAAATAGTGTTCAGAATCAACAACACTGGGGGT
>NW_008692371.1:551-1038 GCF_000695815.1 Acanthisitta chloris
TCAGGAGGTATATTGAGATGCTGGAGTGGGTTCAGAGAAGAGCATCGAGGCTGATGAAGGGACTTGAGCACAAATGCTATGAGGAGAGGCTAATGGAGTTGTGATTGTTCAGCCTGGAGAAGAGGAGGCTCAGGATAGACCTTATCAGAGGTTTGAGTCAGGTGGGGGTTGGTCTCTTCTCCCAGGCAACTAGCAGGAGGACAAGAGGGCACAGACTCAAGCTTTGCCAGGGGAGGTTTAGGTCAGATATTCGGAAGACATTTTTTTATGGAGAGAGTGATCAGGCATTGGAATGGGCTGCCCAGGGAGGTGGTAGACTCTCTGTCCCTGGAGATTTTCAGGATGAGACTGGATGTGGTACTTAGTGCCATGGTCTAGTAATTATGGTAGGGTTTGACTCGATGATCTTTGAGGTCTCTTCCAACCAGGTTGATTCTATGATTCTTGGCACTGTGAAGTTTATCGTGATGGCATTGGTATGGGTTTG
>NW_008692371.1:1114-2289 GCF_000695815.1 Acanthisitta chloris
AGAACCTCAGTGATGTTATGTTTGGCAGAGCAGAGATAACTACTTGCCTGAGAAGAGTTCAAACTATGTAAGTACTTTCTTTATACCGGTCAGAAAAGAACCTGCTGGAGCATATGTGACCTGTTTGTGTCAGGGCATTCCATTGTCACACAAAGCAATGTCCATGACCAACATTCCATTGTCAGTGCCAGTGGAATATTAATATAAATTAAATAAAAGTGATAAAAATAACCTACTACTCATGATACTGCTAATGATACTACTCACTCTCTGTCCCGGCCTCTAGGCTGGACTCTTGTCTGTGTTGGGTGGTCTTTCAATGAGGTATTTATTCCATTACAGCTTCCTGAGCAGGACACAGAGCACCATGCCACCAGAGCCTCAAAAAGTCTGTGTTCTCAGTCATACTGTGGTTCTTCACAGGCACATTGTCTCTTTAGATCTGATTTTTCCCATCTAGAAGAATACTGTATTTTTAATGCTGATAACATGGTTAACATAGAATCGTAGAATCAAAGAAATTTAAGGGTTGAGATGGAGCTTAGAGATCATCCAGTCCCAGTCCCCTGCCCTGGGCAGGGACACATCCCACCACACCACATTGCTCAAGGCTTCATCCAGCCTGGCTTTGAACACTGCCAGGGTTGGGGCAGCCACAGCCTCCCTGTGCCAGTGTTTCTCCACCTTCACAAGGGAAGACTTCCTCCTAATCTCCCCTCTTTCTTCCTCATTCTTCCTTGTCATGTCCCTGCACCCTCCCTCTGCAGCTTCCTTGGAGTCACTTCAGATCCTGGAATGAAATGTGAGACTTAAGAGATGTTTTGCACTTTAAGTAAAAATATTACCTCTCTGTCTTTGGCAGTTAATTGCATTTGCTGCTGTGTATTACAGAATCATAGAATTAGCCAGGTTGGAAAAGACCTCCAAGATCATCGAGTCCAACTCTATCGTGGTTACTAGACCATGGCACTAAGTGCCATGTCCAATCTCATCTTGAAAACCTCCAGGGATGATGAATCCACCACCTCCCTGGGCAGCCCATTCCAATGCCTGATCACTCTCTCCATAAAAAAATGTCTTCCGAATATCTGACCTAAACCTCCCCTGGCAAAGCTTGAGTCTGTGCCCTCTTGTCCTCCTGCTAGTTGCCTGGGAGAAGAGACCAACCCCCACCT
>NW_008692371.1:2476-2898 GCF_000695815.1 Acanthisitta chloris
CTTGTTGCTTACTGAAATGCATGAGCTTATTGAGTTTTGCTTTATTTGCCGCATCACTGTTCTCTGTTGGTGTTTTTGTTGATCGTGTCAAACACCACTGTCCCAAGAACAGTTTCTTTAAGGTACTTCACAGCTAGTATTTTAGTATTCTATAGTCAGTATGCTAACAATGTTGTTACCTTATAACATTATTATTTAGTTCTTAATAGACATGATCATGTTAAGATCATAAGATATAAGATTATTAGAATATATTAACTTAGTTAAGGGAGGATTAGGTTGGATATGAGAAGAAGGTTCTTCTCCCAGAGGTGTTTGGGCATTGGAACACCTCCCCTGGGCAGTGGTCACAGCCTCAAGCCTGACAGAGCTCAAGGAGAGTTTCGACAAGGCTGTGAGACACATGGTAGAATTGTTGGGGT
>NW_008692372.1:0-293 GCF_000695815.1 Acanthisitta chloris
AACTGACTTACACAGTTTCTCTTGTCAATGCTCTCTAAAGCCAACAGGCTGCTCTTTGCGACCCATTTCAATCTCAGCCACCACCACCTTTCTCTTTTTTCCTTCCCCGAGGCTCCACTCCTGCCTTGCAGCCCAGCCCCTGAAGCTTTCCCCACCTTGTCCCTGCCCTCTGAGCTTCTGCCCGTCTGGTCCCTGCACAGAGCAGTGTGCTGTCTCTGCCGGTGTGCAGAGTACTTGTGCCGAGCGAGCTGTGCCGTCAGGTCATGGGCATGCACGAGTCAAAGGCTCAGGCT
>NW_008692372.1:333-8447 GCF_000695815.1 Acanthisitta chloris
GGCTGAGAGCAGTTCCCGTTTTCAGCTAATCCCTCCTCTGAAATCAGACCGAGCAGCCAGCAGGAAATGTGACATGCTTTTGAGAGCTCCTGCAATCCCTGAGCTGTCAGTACCTAGGCATGGTAGGAAGAGGTTTAATGTTGAGGTGAGAGGCCCTTGCCATGAGCTCCATCTGGTGTAGAGTGTGTGTGTGCCTGTATCTCAGAATGCAGTCACAGCTCTGCAGTCTGCCCCTGCCCTTCTGCCAAGCATGAGTTCAGGTCTTTGATTTTAGTCTCCCGGTTGATTGTTTGCTCCAAGTGAAAGATTTAATAAACTTAGGCTATCTGTATTGCCTGCACCTTCACTCTTTTCTGGCTGCCCCCTTTCCACATGGCATTATTTTGCTTGGGGAAACTTCATTACACTATTTGCATCCTTCCTTTCTACTTCCTCCTTTCACAGTTCAGTTTAACCTTGTAACTGTTGTTTCTTCCCTATACCAAACCTCTGGATTTCATGGCATTCAGCTACTACAATACCAGGTATTTAATATCTTTCATCTCAAGCACATTAGTCAGACTCTTGCATGTGAATATTAAGGAGTGCTGGCAGGACTTGCTGTGTGCATGCTCAGAGGGGCTCCTTTGAACTTGCCCTCTGGCAGCAGACAATGGGGAGGCTCCTTTGTCATGCCACAACATCTATTGCCTTTAATGTGGTTCTTGGATTTTACAGGTAGCCTGAGCAGCTTGCCCAATGGAAAAAGACAAGGCCTTAACCCTTTCAGTGAGTATCTTGTCAAACTGTTTCCTTTTTTTCTGTGATAACAATGTATTTCAGAACTCACTCACCTTTGCTCTCCCATATTCACAGCAATATAGAAACAGCTGGAAACTGAAGTTGTTTGTAAGTGTGAATATACCAACATATAGCACTGCTGCATCATCTCAAAATCCAGCAGTGTGTCTTTAGCTGGAGCAGACAGTACATTGCCAAGGAATTAGAATAGGATACAGCATCTATCAGATGAATATTCTCCTATCCTATTCTCCCTTCTTCTACCAAGCAATAATTTAGGTGATTTGTTGTGTTTACATTACACTGCTCCATGGACAAGTTCCTATGAAGACTCTTCTCTATCGTGGTGAAGGTCTGTTCTCCTCTGTATTTTGTGGCAGTGAATTTGCACACTTTGACTCATGAACAACAACATTGTTTAGACTTGGTGCCTCATGGTTTCTTTGAGTGCTTCTCATTTCGGACTGTAATAAGGAATGAGCAGTTCTCCCTTGCCTATATCTCCTGCCACTTGTTTTGTAGCCATCCAACTTATGTCTGGTTAGATTCCTTTCCATGTTGAAAAGACCTAGGCTATGTATTTGCTTAATGACAGAAGTCTTCCCATACCTCTTGCTGTCCCCCTTACCTTTCTGGAGACAGTATCTGGTCCTGGTGAGATGGGCTGAATGGAGATTTGAAGATAAAGATCAGCTAAACCTTATACATTGACGTGGTGATGCTTCCTGGTGTGTCCTCAGTTCTGAGCATGTATTTGATTTTTGTCTGCTGCTGAGTGGAGGCATTCAGACAATTGTGTACTGTGACTTCAGCCTTTTCCTAGTCACTCGGAGTGCTCAGTGTCATCCCCACTCACACTCCCACACTGTGTTGCATTTATGGACATTGAAGACAATCCACTGTTTTATGAGCTGGTCATTGAGCACTGCGAGTGTCTTTTGCAGAACTGTGCAGTCAATTTCAAATATGACTATCTGGAATAAGTTTGCATTTGACAATATTGATCCTCCATGACAGGGCATGTTGTTCAACACTGATCCCAGCAGGCCTTTTTTACTAGTGAGATAACCTTTCTCCTTTCTGAAAATCAAATGGATACTTTTGCTTTCTCTTTAGCATGTTTTCACCTGTAATTAATCCACAGAGCTCCTGCTTGGATCCCATAAGAACTTTTGATTCTTTTAAAACCTTTGAGGGGTTTAACAAAAGGTTTCTGAAGAAATGAGCATCGGGGGCATGCATCTATCTGACACACTTTTGCACCATTCACTGGGACAGTAATAGCTTAGCAGGGTCCTGAGACCCCCCAGCTCTAAGTATCACTGCTGCAGATTCAGTAGCTTGGTAGGCCTCAGAGTGCCTGGTGCAGGCAGGTCTCTAAGAACCAGTGAGCAGGGAGACCACTGCATTGTGCTGTTGCAGAGGTGGGGAGTGGTGGGCTGCCCTTGCCCTGCATGCCTGCCTTCTTCAAAGCCTGCCTGTCTGCTAGGGGAGGAGGCAGCTGGCTGTGGCTGTTGGGAGAGATGGTGGCAGGGCAGCCTGGCAGCACTGAGCTTCTGCATCAGCTGTGGCAGGCGGAGGAGCAGAGGGGAGAGATGTTGGACCAGTTGTTTCCCTAGACTGCATGCCCATTTCCAAGGGGGGGAGGAAAGTGGAGTTTTATGTTTAAAAATATGTCAGTCCCTAAGGCTGCATGTGACTCATTCAATGCTTTTTTCAGCAAGGCTGTCTCATTAGCCCCTGGTGGTTTTCAGCCTCACAGCTTACTGTGAGATCTCAGCCTTCTGGCGCCATGGCTTCAGCACAGGCTATACTGTATCTTTATCAGTCAGGTTTATTTTGATTTTAATTTGCCATTTTTCTTCACTTGTCTTGCTTCTGTTCTGTTTCTCTTGTTTCTCCTTTCCCCCCCAACCCCCCCTTCAGTAGGTCGCCTGGTGTAGCAGCAGAAGACAGGAAGGGAAGGCAGGAGCTGACTTGAAGGAACGATCGATCCAGTGACAGAGGGACAGACACCTTGCTGCTTGTGGGGAAACATGCAGCATCGGCAACATCCAGTGTAGCAGAAGCGGCACCCAGAACGTTTGCACTTTTTAAAAATTGGTTTGGGTTTGTTTGTAATTGCTTTTCAGTGCCATTATCTAATTCTTTGGAGTGTGGAGGGAAGCAGGATCATGACTTTTTAAAATTGGAACAGCTACTGATGATGTAAAATTGAGTTCACTGGGACTCAAAGAATTTTATATACTGTATATAAATATATATGTAAATTGTACAGTTGTCTTGTACAGGGGTTGGAGTCACTGTTCTGTTCCTCCCTTTGCTTTTGAAGGCTGTTAGAGTTAGAGGGACACTTTTGCATTTAATGGATTACAGTAATTCATTCATTTCTGCTACCAAAACATCATTCAGTGGCAACCCTTAACACCACCATGCAGAAAGGAGCCAGTCTATCAGCATGACTTGTTCTTGCAGATGTGCACACAATGCCCCAGGTACCAAATGCTTCTTGAGTGCAGCTGAACTCCTTCTTACTGTAAAGCCTTGTGCAACTCACAGGTAGTTGGGCTTTTGAGAGCATGGATTTGACGTAAGTATCAGTGTACTGCAAAGCTGCTTAAAGTAGAAATAGAAAAGGGTTGTATTAAGGACATAAAAAAGTATTTTCTGCACCTGTTGCAAGTTGGGCAGAAATGAATTACAAATGCTTTGCTGTCTAGGCTCAGATGACAAGCTTAGCAAAGACATGCCATGCCTCTGGCATCTAACACTATAGGAAGGATGTGGGAGCCGTAGGCCTCGTAAAATCAGAGGGGTGAAATCTTGCCTCTTCCTCCCTGACAAAGTGTTCATCTCTATGTTGTACAACAATACAAATATGGAGAAGCCTGCTGAAAGCAGCATTCTCCTCCCTGTTGCTTTGCTGAAGAGCAAAGAACATACTTTTTAGCACAGAAAGACACAATCATGCTTCTGGTCCCCAGGAGTCTGGTTTACTTATGTTTCAAAACTACAGCTTGGGCCATGCTCACTGGTGAAGGGTCTGTCTGCAATGACTGTTCTTGTCCTTGGTGGTTGTGAATCCAAGCTCCCCTCCTGCACAGTGGTGTGCCTTACCTAGCTTACAGTATCTGCTTCACTTGATATGCTGTTACCAGTACCTCCTGTGAAATGTGCCTCTGGAGTGTGATTAACAATGGCCAGTGAAGGCTTAGAGTGAGGAGTCTGGTGTGCTTGGAGTCCAAAGGAGCTGTTTCAACCACTAGCAGTTTTACCAATGTTGTTTCTTTGGCAGCAATCCTAGATTTGGGCAGTGTGATGGGGCATGGAGTATTTTGCTTTATGTATTTCCAACCACTGGCAGCATTCACCTGTTCTGAACAGCCTCCATTTCAGACTTGGTGATCCTTGTGCCATTCGTCTCTGGACCAAGAACCTGTTAGAAGAAACTGTCCTTGGAAATGATGTGCCATGCTAATATGAGATCACACCAACAATTGCTTGTAACAGCATTAGTTTCCTGTGGAGACTGGACTCATCCCTTGAGGGTCTGTTGCTTTGGTAAAAGATATTACAGCATCTTCACTCGGTGTCATGTCATCATGACAATAGTATGAGATGAATAAACCACAAAAAAAAAGTGTCCTGATGCAGTAAGTTAGTGCTTGTTGACAAAGTCGAAAGTTTTAAAAAAGAAAAACTAAAATTCTTTCTATAAATAACTGATAAGAGTAGTAATAAGTCTTCCTCTGGGAAATAGATTGGAGCTAATTAAAAAATTTGGCATGGTTGAAAACACCTCTGGTAATCTCTGAAATATACATCACACCACCGTAATATAAAAAAGTAATCTCTTCAGCAAGAGCAGATCCTATTGCTGATCTTCATGGTTTCTCACATACAATGTATGTGCTTTTTTTGGCCTGCAGGCTCCCACCTTCTTGACTGCTTTTTTTTTTTTAATTTTGTGGTTTTTTTGTTTTGTTTTTTAATGCCTAGGGCACATCTTTTGTGTGTTGAAATAATTTGGTTTAGTGTATAGTTAGAAATGTCTCTGTCATTCATCCTATTGTAGGAGTAAAGAATGAATCCCACTGTATAAAAAACCCTCTCCTTTTTAATATGCTAGTTTTAGGAATTAAAAGCTCTGGCTGCTGGGTTGGTTGGTGTTTGATGGTTTGGGTTTTTTTGGGTTTTGGGGGTGGTGGGGTTTTTTTTTTATTTGCTTGATTATTTTAATGTATAGTTGCATCCAGCAGAAGCAGCCAGTTGGATGCCTATAGGAGTTCTGTCAGCTAAGCACTCGGGCAGGGCAATGCCCCCAGGGATTGTGGGGGGACTATGGAGCTGCTAAATCTCACAGCATCTTTTCTTCTGGAAATGTAAATAAACCAGCCAGCCAACACTCCTGCCTGTCACATAAATCCTTCTGCTGATCTCCATTTTCTCATCCTTGTGCCCTTCCCCTCCAAAGGGCCTGCATTCACATGTAGTTTGCAATTAAAATTGGGTCAGTTCTTCAAGGAAGCCAAACAAGCAGTGGCTGTTGGTTAGCTTTGGTATTGGTGGGTATTCATGTTGCTAGGCTAGAGCTGACTTTATGGATGGATTGGGGACTAAGCATTATATTGCCTTCCCCTTTCACAAAACAAGTCCCAGTCCCAGTTGTTGGATTTGCATGGGTCCCTGAGCAGCTTCCAGCAACACTGGTGTGCATTGCCATGCAGAATCCAATAGCAGATCATGTAACATCCAGATAGAGGTTAGGTTACTCGCTCCAGGTTTGTGTGTTGGAGGATCATGCAGACAGTGCTGGTCCTGATTCATGTAACCTATGCTGTAAGTTATCCAAACAGTCTGTACTCATCAGAAGAGAGCAGTGCCTCAGCTGCCCTCCTTCCCTTGGTGCTTTTATTGCCAGGTAGCTGGCCAGTCCACCTGGCTGCCAGGCTACATGTGTTGTTTTCAGGCGGTGGTAAGCATTCTTCTGCTTTGCCTTGCATCGGTAGCATCTTGCTGAAGCTGGGACATGGGGAGTGTCAGTGTTGGAAGCAGACCCTGGGCATGTTTCCTCATCTTTCAAGTCCTCCTGGGCCTCTCCAGCTCTACTTTGAATGACAGCTGAAAACAGCTGGGACAGAGAAGAGGGACTCCACAGTGCAAGTCATCTGCTCTTCCTGCCAGAAGAAAGTCTTTCCTTTTCTGCTGGTCCTCCAAGGGCACAGAGTGTTGGAGGAAACTGCATTATGGATTCATCTATGTGAAGGCACTGCTTTCCATGGCCTGAGTTTATATTGAACTTACCCTGCCCCAGCACATTTCTGCCTATGACATCATTTGTTAAACTACAAGGCATCTGTTTGACTTTGGTTTTGTAATAAAATAGAGAATTTTTGCTCCAGTGTCTTGTGGTCACTTCTTGTTGAATCCTGAATTGCATACCTTCTCTCTTCCACAAAATGTTCTATTACCTATGCAGTTCTGTAGGAGAGGGAAGGGGACTTTCCTGCTTGCAGAATTAAGTGTCAGTCTGTGGTTGGGTTCTGAGGTCTCTGATATTTCTCTCCTGTGTGTAAGCCTCCAGGCCGAATTAAAACATGCTTCAAAGTGCATCTCTGTGGCTTGATGACAGCTGTCTGAGTCTACCCAGTCTGCTTAGAAAGGCTGTGAAGCTTCAGGAGGAGAGTAGAAGTGATTGCAGAAGGTGAGACCTGCAGCCAGGTGGGATCCTGTAGCACAGTCTCCCCAAAGCAGGGACAGAAGACAGGTACTGCACCTCACATGTCCTCACTCCCTTTCACATGGGAGCATTCATACTTTACTTTTGCAGGTCATGCCTCACTATATGGGAGAATTATCTTCTAGCTGTTGTCCAAAACCTTTTAATCCTCAGAGATGACAAATAACAAGCCATGCTGGAAAGCTGCTGCTATTCTAAAACATGCCTTTTCCTAGGCCTGCAACAAAGTGGTGTTAATCAGAGGCTGCAGCACGAGGTCTATGACAGCAGAGCCCACATACTGTTCCCTTCAAGCAGGTTTGACCAGCATTGTCACTTTGCTTGATCACATGTAAATCTCTTGCAATGAATAAGGAGCCAACTCACTTATTGCACATCAAAAAGGAGGCAATTGCAGTCCCAAAGGGAAGTTTTTTTCTTGTATAGTAGTCACAGGCTGGATTGTTTGTGGATGGGGAGAGAGGGCCCTGCTAAGATTCTTGTCTTTAGATGCAAGTTCAACGATGAAAGAAGAAAATGCAGGGATGAGTGACAGGCAGTGTGGATCTGTCAAGAATAAACTGGCAAACTAAGGTAATTTCCTTGTATTACCAAAACAAAAAGTCTTGGGGCTAAGGGAAGAGGAGCAGTTGTTGCCTCTGGAGTTTTGCAAGACTTCATTAAAGATAGGAAAAGATTATTTCAAAAAACAAGCATCCTGTTTCTGGAGCCAACATAAGGTACTCCAAGAGGCCTTCACCCTTTCCTGGCAGTGCAGTCAAAGGAACTACAGAGGGCTTGCTTCTGCCTCTGCTTCCAAGAGTGATAGTACCACAACACTTTTTCACATCCACCCCTCTGCCTCGTTTCCCCTTATCTTTGACACAGCTAACAAAGTGCACATGCAGAATGTCAACCTTCTGACTTCTCAGCAGCCAGCCCTTACACACCATTCCAGGCAAAATGACTTGGCAGCCCTTCAAGAGCTGATATTAAATTAGACAGCAGGATCTGTGGAAGTGATGCCCCTTAGTTTGGAAAACACCTTGAAAACAGTGAGTAAAAAAAATGCCACCTCAGGAATTGAGAGTATAACACAGGTGTTTTCTAAGGAGTGCCAGAAAACCAGAGACTGGCTGTTTTGGGAAGCAACGAGGCTTTCTGCCATTCTCTGTCTGAGCACTTGCTTACTGATTTTAATGGTGGGGTTTGTTTTCAAAGGGGCCTTGCCTGTGCACACCAGGAGGTGTCTAACTTTCATTCAAAAAACGCCACCAGCTGTGTGTTGTAGCACAAACCTGTATCCGTGTCTTCTGCAAAAGCATAAATGAGCATTTATTCCACATTGTTTTCTTTCAGCACATTTGGGCTAGGCTGAGAGTCTTCTGGCTCTCAGCTAGGGCAGAGGAGCAATGGCCCTGTTTGTGTGCTTAACCAGTCCTGGACAAGGCAGTGGTGGTGGGTGGCTCTCTGCTCCCTGCCTGAGCTGGACCTGCACTGTGCTGCTGGCAGAGAGACACAGAGGATGTACGTTGGGTGAGAGAAGGGAAGCAGCAAGTTGTGGCTCCTGTGGAGATTGAGGTTTTCTCACCTTGTCTCTTCTGTGCTGCCAGCA
>NW_008692372.1:8465-13731 GCF_000695815.1 Acanthisitta chloris
ACAACCAGGTGGCCCTAGTTTGGAGCTCAGAGTAGCTCCTCAGTGCAAGATCTGAAGTACAGATTAATTCATCTCACCTTACTAAAATTGAGAAATTCAGTCCCAGTACCAAACAGATCCTTTTTGGTACGTGAACGAAGGACTCACTTTGCTGAAATGAGTTTTTCTGTAGCAACTCAGTGCTGTGCTTCAAGCACTAAAAACTGCAGAGTTTGAATGTCCAGTGTCCTATTACACAGTCCAGCTCTGGCCTTGCACAGCACAAACCACCATTGCTATCTCCCTCAGTCATTATTTTGGCTGGGACCACTGAAGTGATCCCTGCTGACTTCACTGTGTCAGAAAAGAGCTGATGCAGCATTTGGCTGAAGAGATGAAGCTATTTCTGAAGTGACTTGGATGTTCCCACTATGAGCTGGCAGGTTGTATCAGACAAAGCTGTATGAACGTGGCTGAAGTTGGATTTGTTCATCTGCAGACCACCATGAATGTGAATTTTTGCATCCCTTGAGCTGTTACGATTGTTTTAAGTGTTCAGATATCTGCTGCAAGCTTTTCTCCTCAAAAATACACTTGAATACCACACCTTTGTAAAATGAGTTAATCTAAAGTACTTAGACTCAAAAAAAATTAAAATATCAAATATAAATGAATTCAGAAAACTGGGTCAGGATCTGTGTAGAGCTGTCCTAAAGGATAAAACAGATCTGGGAACTGACAAAAGAACTGGGGTCAAAGTCCCAATAGGAACTATTGTGCTGCAAGAGAAATGGAGGGAGCATAAGTAGGGACCAATAAAGGAGATCAAGAGCTGTTCAATATCCTGATGCACAAGAAGGAAAAATATGAAACATGGGATGGGTGTTGGAGCATTGTAGACTACCTGTGAGCTGCCAGGGGCTGTAAGGATGGCATGGAAATATCACCTAACTGGAGACGAAGAAAAACCTAGAGAATTACAGACCCGATATCTTTACATGAAAACTTAAAAAGAGCAAGTTACTGACCAGTTATTCTCTAATACCC
This sequence comes from Acanthisitta chloris, assembly GCF_000695815.1. Lineage (NCBI taxonomy): Eukaryota > Metazoa > Chordata > Aves > Passeriformes > Acanthisittidae > Acanthisitta > Acanthisitta chloris. The sequence goes on from NW_008692372.1 coordinate 9,492, forward strand.
TGCATATAAGTTTGTAAAAAAATGGCAGGAATGGGCTTGTTGAGGTTTCACTGAGGACAAATCATTTCAAACTAATTTGATTCCATTCTTTGACAGGATAACTAGCCTTGTGGCTAGGGGGATCACTGCTAGATGTGATATGTCTTGACTTTGGTAAGGCTTCTGGCACTGTCCCAGAAGACATTCTCGTAAGCGAGCTGAGGAAACGCAACCTATTTAGATTCACAATACGTTGAGTTCAGTGTCAAAGTCAGAGAGCTTTCTGGGAAAATCTTTTGAGCGACTGTCCAGGGTCCAGCTCTATTCAGTATTTTTCAGCAGTAACTTCTGGAAATCGCTTCACTATAAATTTTCCTGGTGATAATTCACCTGGGGGGGTGGTTGGGGTTGGGGTGTTTGGGGGAGGTGTCTGTTAGCACCTATGGAGGGTAGAACCAGAATGCTTGATAGGTTGAAGAAATAATCCAAGTCAACAGGATGAATTTCAGCAGAGGCATTGGGATGACCTGCCACGAGGCAGCTGCAAGTGTGTGCAAACACAAAGCAAGACTCAGCAGGCAGCAATCCAGTAAGAGTGACTTCTCAGGAGCTGGAAAAGGAGAAATTGGAGAACCTGAAGGGCTGTACCATATACAAAATCCTCTTACAACAAGGATAGCAATGAGTTGCTTTCTATGTCCTTGCAAATAAAACAGGAAAAAAATTAGCAGTGCCAAGTCTCCCCCACATTTGGGTTTGCCATTAGTTTCTAACCAAGATGTTCCAGAAGAGGAGGCAATCAAATCTCTTGGCAGCTTTATAAAGACCTTTTTGGATAAGGATGTGCCTAGAGGACTTTCTGAGACCAGCTTTTGTGTTGAGATTTTCCCCCATACACCTTTTCACGTGCCCAGGTTGTACACAATTAATTCTCATGAAATGGGACCAGTGTTTCTGTAATACAATCTTATTTTCTTCAACTGCAGATACATCTTCCTGGGAAAATATTTATACATTTACACCTTACACCCTAAAAAAAAAAAAAAGAATCTTTGTTTGAATGGTTTATTTCTTTAATTCACTTAGATTTCACACTAGTCTTTAAGTACTTCCTAGGCCTGCGGGTTTTTTTAATGCATTGTTGAAACTGGGTATGTCCAGCTGTTGAACCTGAGTGCATATCCAGCAGTGAGTAGTGGGTGAACCACAATTCTTCCTTTTGCCACAGCTCCCACTCAACTTGCCATATACATGGCAATATCAATGGTATAGTCTGGGACATCGGAAAATGCTTACCTTTAGGTGCAGTGGGAATATCTGCTGAGCTCATCCACCTCACATCAGGCCTGCAGGTTCCATGTCTTAGCTCAGATTACCACCCCAGGTCACACGTGAGAAGTGCTGAATTTCTCAGTGCAACGTGGAAAGGGTTTCTGCTGCTGGCAGAGGGGGCAAGTATGAGTGGCACCCCCTTCTCCCTCCCAGCCACCTCCAGGGATACCCCATGGGCCTGGGGGGCTGCTCTGACCCTGCCACCCACACACCTCCGGGCAAAGCACAGACCCCCTGGGCGAAGGAAAGGCAGGGAGGAGGGGTAAATCTACGCGTGGTGTTACTTATTTGCACATTTTAAATAACTAATTGAAATACTGGGATGTACTTAATCTCCCTCTGCTCTAGAGGCAGGTTGGGAGCACTGCCGTCTCTGCTGGGCGCTAAGCAGCACTGGCACACACAGCTCTGTTATTAGCAAGCTGCCTGCCGCTGGCACATGCACATGGATGACAATGGTCATTAAAAACATTTTTTTCCATATAATACTCCAAAGGTTATTCTTGGTGACAACTGCTTTCTGGCTTGTGGCCAGGGCTGAGCAACTGCTGCTCTCATTTGTGCTGGGTGGCACTGACACTGAGGTCAGGGCTGCAACAGCTTCCTGGCAGAATTAACCCCCAAAAATGTTTTTGTCTTACTTTTTTCCTTGGGGGAAAAAAAAAAAAAGCAATTCCAGGTGAATTATATGAGGAATGACCTGCTGCCACTTAACACCAAAGTGTGACTGAGGATAGATTGAAATTTCCTGGCTTTGAGTGGTGCCGTATTCAAGCACGACCAGATCTACTGGATGCCTTTCTTTTACCACCTAGATCTGTATCTATGTCCTATTGTGCTATTGAGAGGTGGATGAGGTGAACTGAGGTCTTGTTACCTATAGTGTATCTCACAGGTGTCAAGGTACAACAGAACTGGGTGTCCTCCAGTAAGTTTTCCCAAAGCAAAGGTCTGTGCTGGTGGAGATATGCAGATAGGCATCATCCCATCACAGTAGTGGGCCAGCAGCTGTAGCCTGAAGTGGCACATGCAGCTGTTGGGGGCTTCTCCTTGCAGATAGTACTGTGAGGTGACATTGTGTTGCTGCTTAGGGATGGAGGGTAGTGGTGGGGTCCTCCTATGCCAGGGTCAAGTGACTTACAAACCAGTCCAGCAGCCCCAGCCACGTAATCAGAGGAAAAGTACATGACAGAATACTTCTGTGTTTCAACTGAGCTTGTCCAGAAGAGCCCTGATAGCACCAACCCCACAGAAATTGCCAGAAAGGTGACAAAGCCCAATCCAAGTGTTGCAATTGCCTCCTTGCTAGCTTAAAACCTTTGTTCAATGTCTCTAACAAACACTTCCGTACTTCTCACTGTACTGTACCACAGCTGATTCCTGATGCCTGCACACTCCTCTTACTCAACCCAGCTTGCTCTGGGATGGCCTCTTTGGTCCTGGATCTAAGCCTCAGAATGTCAGGACTGGGATGCTTCTGTGCAGCAGTGGCAGCAAGCCAGCCCCAAAGGGTCACAACCCCACTGTGTGCCTTCACTGGAATCAAAGGCAATACTTTCCCAAAGCCAGAGCTGGAACTTGCGTGCTTCCCCCGGCTCAGAAGCAGGTGTGTTTGTCATGGGCACTGCTGCCTTGTGTAGGGCAGGGGGTGGGAAGTGACCCCACAGGCCTGTGGAGGGAGGTGGGAGCATGCAGGACCCAGCAGGGCAGTGGTCTCTTTGTGCCTGTTGAGCTGTGGCTGCCCCGAGAAGCAATGTGCAGCACAGCCTCCCCACAGCTGCTCTGCTAGGGCTGCCTTTCCTATAGCACAGGTGCTCAACTGGGAGTCCTCCCACGCTGCCTGGGCATGCTGCATTGCACCATGAGATGTACAAGCCCCAGTCTACCCTGGCACCCTGTAAGTGGGCACTGTGCTGGCAGGCAAAGATACTAGACCAGGATTGTGGGCTGCACCGGCCACCCCTTTGCTGCAGAGAGCATGTGGGAATACTTCTACATCAAGGCCCACTGTAAATGGGTACCTTGGGGTCAGATGCCCAAATGGAAGTGGAAAAAAAGCAGTCAGTGATGATGCTGGGTGAGGAGGCAGCATGGTACCTGCCAAAAGAGGGACACAATTCTTGGACAGCTTGAGGGGGATGGGTGAGTGACTACTCTTTGCAAAACTCCCCTTTACCCAAAGACTGATTTTTGACCAGCAACCATGCAAGTGAAGCATCACCTAGATTGCAAGACCCGTGGGGTGCCCTCCGTGGCTACACTGGTGGGAAGGCAGCCAGAGGTACTGCTGGCCCCATGCCATGCGTGGCCCTGAGACTATGTCCCCATACCAGGGACAGAGCAACTCCTTTGATCACCTTGGCTTTTCCTTCCTGATGTCAGGATGTGTTATTTACCCTCGACCACCGCAGTGATGCAGGGGAGGAGGCAGAAAGGTAAGATGTGCTGCACAAAGCATGAGGGCTGCTGGGAGAGGCCAGTGGCTGTAATTGCAGGCTGCCATGGGAAGCTGATGGCAGAAACAAAGGGGAAGGATCAGCACCAACAAAACCAGCAGCAAAACCCCTCTCTGCCAGCCAGCCAGGGGCAAGCACTGCAGAGTCTTCCCATCAATACTGAGCCAGAGGGCTGGGGTGGATGGTGGGGGGCAAACCAACCAGAGCCATTGCAACCAAGCCCAGGCACCTGCCCCAAGGGAAACAGAAGCAAGCAGATAGCTAGACCCAAAATGAAACAAAACCTTAAGAAAAAAAATAATTCCCCAAAAGCACCAAACCTGTTGTTTTTGGGTTTTTCAGCCTGCATATTTTTTAATGAAGTAAAAAAGAAAAGAAGGACATATGTCACAGATGGTGCTGGCCTGGCACAGATTGCCCTCATGCATGGAGGGCACCAGGGTCCCCACGCGATGGCCCTCGTGGCAGCCAGT